>NC_067145.1:13892351-14189851 GCF_903995435.1 Acomys russatus | reverse complement strand
ATGCTTCTTTGTGGTATTGTTTTTTCAAAAGGTCTCTGAATCTCCTTAGTCAAAAAAGGCATTTAGAAGAAAAATCAGAGACTTCAAGATTATTGATTACATCTCAGACTTTATATGTCCCAGCAATCAATAAAAATGTGTATATGCATATACGTATTAATGTTTTATGTAGATTTAATAAAATTTAAAATCTCACATCAATATCTCCTGTTGCTATGCAAGGCCACAGAAATGGCTACATTTTTTTTTCTCCTTTCCCTGTTTACTTACAAAAATAATAAATTTGATAATATTGTTTATGTATGTACTTACTTGATAAAAGTTCTTATATGTAAAGTGAAGAAAACGAAACAAAACGATAGCACCATCTATGCTATCAAGTGGTGCCATTTTTACATCTGTTTCATTCTCTCATACTCAGGCCAGTACGTAACACCATCTTCACTTTGCTCCCTACAACTCTCACAGTGAGCTACTACACAGTACAGCACATGTGTGATTTCTTTTCTTTACAGCTCCTCTCGTTGCTTCTGTAATAGGACTTGCTGCCCCATTATCAACCTCTGAAACTCTCCACAACTTTATGTTAGCCAAACTTAGGTCCAAAATCATCTTTGGTAAAAGAATCATTTTTTCATCTTCAAAGTGAGAGTCTAATTTAACTTCTTTAACTTTAAGTTAAGGACTGAAGTGTTTTAAAAATGCACAGACATGTTAGGAGACAGCTGGGAAAAAGCAGGCAAGAAAGAAAGCCTTTGCTTCAAACCTAACAAATATATTTTGCTATGGTATTTGAAGTACTCCTCCCTGCAAGGAAAAGAAAGAAAAGAAAAATGTTACAATTATGTGGGTGACCTGGTCTACTTTTTAGGTAAGACTAAAAAAGCAAATAGAAGATGTTAAATAGAGGGAGGCAGCTAGCACAGAAAAAACAGCACCACATCATCATATGGACAAAAATGTTGTACTTTCTTCAATTCAATTTGACTTCAAATATATGGATAATCAGCTTTTGCCTATCTTGTGACAATTTGGATGGTTTCAAACCAACAGGACAACATTTTATAAATTTCTGTTCTTGAAAAAGTTTTTTTTTTTTAATTTTTCATTTCATTTTAGGATCTCTTTTTTATTATGTTTCTTTTTTAATATATACATTTATATTACTATACATGAGTAAAATAAACTATATACAGCAGGAAGAAACATGAAACAATCAGGAATTATATAAATGTTACATTCAGAGTGATTTGTCTATTTGTACTTGGCAAACTTGAAGTAAACATCTTTCTTATCTTGTTGGGTATAAATTTCTGAATAGAGACCAATATCTATCCTATCTCATCTCTATTAACTTAAAACATCTATCTTGACCTTAAAACATCTTAACGCCTAACCCACTAAACTTAATTGAAAGACTAAACTTTCTGGTCTTCAAACCCATTAGAGACTTGAGAAGGGATAAAACTTAAATACCCAAGTGAATGTGGAGTGTAGGTTAGCAGCTTCCAAAATGGAAAACAAACAAACAAACAAAAAAGGAAACGACTGAGACAGTTTACTGCCTGAACAGTTACCCAGCACTCTCTATAATGTTGGAGCATCATTTTCTGCCTTCTGGCCCAATATATCTGACAGACATATTTGCAAGGCAAGGACCATTGAGGACTTGCTTACACTGTCTTGGCAGAGTTTGGCCGTCAACTCTGCCTACATCTAAAATGTCCATTTTTAGGCAGAATTCTTTCTGTAGCAGAAATGAGGACATTTTGCCCAGTGGTTGGTTTGCCACATTTGAAGCCAACTGCATAAGGAGGTTCTTTGATGCTGATCTTCTTTGAGGCAGGGTGGGTGTTGCCAGGAGTTAATTTATCTTGTTGTCAAAGAATCTTTAGAATAATAAAAACATCATTAGAGGCCTTTTTCTGTAGGTCTCTGAGATTTTTGAAGACTTTATCTAACTATTTTGTTTCATATATCAATAAAACCATATGTGTCTAAAAATGTTTCACTAAAATAACAACATTTCCATGAAAAATAGTACACTATACACAAAAGTTAAATCAGAGTCTATGTGAAAAAGTTGAAACTGTAATTTATAGGATCTAATTAAGGAGTAATTAGAAACAAATCACAGAAAAGAATAATCTACTGGTATGAGGTAAGTGAAGATTTGTAGGACATGCCAGAAGGCACCAAGCATAAAAGGATTATATATATGGCTCTTAAAATTAAAACTTTCTAATATGAAATAAACGAAAGCAACTGAGAGTAAACCCGTTTATAATAATTAGACATATAATTCATATTTTAATGCCAATTGAACCCTCCTCACTCACATAAAGCTCAGCAACCAGAAAAGGTTTCAAGCAAATCTTAGAACTAGGCTACACAGGAGACACACAGACATTGAGCAGTTGTATGGAGCTACCATGTAAAGCTGAACAATCTTACTCAATAAATAAAAGCAAATATACAGCTTTTTAAACTCTACAATATGCATTTTAGATGAATTAAAAGTCACTGCACACACGCAATGAGGGGCACTGAAATTTTGATGTCCTAATACACTAAGAGTGATAATGTTACTTTACATAGTCATTTCAGAAAGTGAAAAATCATTAACTTAACCAGCTAACTATCTCATGGCATAAAATTGGACATTTAGGCATTTGAAAAATATTGCACACTTAAAAACCCCAAATGCAGATTAACAGGAGTTGAAAATAAACAAATTGTGATAACGCAACACAAGTGAAGAAATTCTATCAGTAAACAGAAAGGAAAAGCTGACATATAGGATGGCTACACTTGCCCCAAATCTGATGCTTAGAAAATAAGCCACATATAAAAGACCAAGTGCTCTGTGAGCCCATTCCACTGGTGGAATATTGACTTCCTTGGAAAAAATCGGAAAGGTTTTGCCTGGGGAAGACAGATTTCCTGGACAGCATATTTCTGTGTTGTAAGTTTGTGCCATACATAAACATGAGAATAACAGACAACATCTCTGTGAAAATGCATAGAAGCATTTGCAAGATGATTGTATTTAGATGTGTTCAACACTGAAATTGGTAGAAGTATTTCTAATAATATTTCTAGCAGACATTCAAGACACCCCGAAAAAACCAGCCTCATTCTGTAATTGTGTTTTCCCTTTCTCTTTGTCATCTGTTGCTGTAGAATGACAGCATGTGATGGTGTTTCGAATGGAACTGCATATCTATTTTTAGTCATAAGCAAAGTAGAATTAGACAACTTTCCCATAATTATTTAGAGTCGGCTATAATGCAAATAGTTGAATGGGTCTCCTGGTCTACTCTTTGGAAAAAAATATCTTTAAAAATATTTGCTGTAAATAAGTATTTTTACATTTAGCTTTTACCATGAAAATCATGGAAATAGTTTTTCAGGTAATGTTATTATAAAATAATAAAAAAATAAACTAGAAACTAGAGGAAAATGTTAATATAGCAACAATATTACCTCTATTAAGAAATATTAAGCCCAGAGAGCACAGTCTCAACTCATTAAAAACTTAAAAGCATTCAGAATGAAAGAAATTTAAGCAACCAGCCTATTTAAAACCCCAAAATATATAAATAAATAAACCAACTACAGTAGGCATTTCCTCAACATAGACGAACAGGTAACCAGTAAGCAGAAGAAAACAACACAAATTAGTAAGCATTTAGAAAAAGAAAATTAAATCTGAGAGAAGGCTCATTTAACTCACTTCATATTGGGCAAGGAGATCAGTAGGTTAAGACCTTGCTAGGCAAGAAGAGGCAATGAATTCAGTCTCCACAAAGAACACACACTCAGGAGCAGCAGGATATGCCTATAACCTCAGTACCTTTCTGGACAGGAGGTTCAGCCATTTGGCTACTGCAGATTCAGTGAGATGGATGGAAAGAAAACAGGATGGATAGAAACTGAGGAAAACACCTGCAGACAACCTTTGTCCTCCACTTGCACATGTGCAATCCTGCAACCCTGCCACACAGACATGAGTGCACAAATAGTACACACACATACACACACACACACACACACACACACACACACACACACACACACACACACCAGACCACTAAAGTGCTTTAAATAGAAGGAAAGAAACAAAAATAATGGAAGTGTTGTTGAGACCATGGCAAAATTGGAACCTTTGTACTTGTATACAATTGCTAGGAACACAGAGTGGGACAAACACAAAATTAATGCAATGGATATATAGAAGGCTGAATATAGAAGTTGCATATGCTATAATAATTCCACTTACAGGAATAGAGAACTGAAAGCACAGACATGAACAAATCTTTGTAAAAGTCTTAACCTCAAACTTACTGTTAGTGAAACCCAGAAAACCAAAACTTTCTGCACATATTTAGTAGCCCTGCTTTTTCTTGCAGGGCTAAAAATTGCTATTGGTCTGTGGAATCCTTTTAACAATGACCTCTGTGTAACAGCCTTGCTTCACTAAGGGATCTGCGTGGAGAGAGTGATGGAAGGGAAGGTGCAGGACCTCACCATTTCACTCCCACAGAAAACAGTTCTGATGGGATGTTGAAACTGCAGGGAGACCAGGCGGTGGCTGATGCTGTGCGTACTGTATTGCTTCCCAACTCCTGCTACTTCTAAAATATACTTCTATTTCCACAGATTGTTGTTTCAAAGAAATTCCCAAAACTAGTCTAAAAGGTTGCTTTGTGTAAAACAAATTCACCTTCATGCTGTTTTACCACTGCAAAGAATTTTAGAGTTCTAAAGTTTGTGCTAATCCATTTTTAAGGCATAAATAAACCTGTAGCCAAATTTGGTCCTTCACATTATTAACTTATGCCAGGACTGAAAAGAGTAGCCATGAGTTCAAGTCTTCACGTGGCTACACAATAGTTTCAGTTATGTAGTGTGGCAGGTAGACTTAAGCAAGCAAACTTGTGAGGAATATGTGGACAGTGTTTTTTTATTGTAGTAATTTATTCAGATTACATCTCAGTTGTTATCCCCTCACTTGTATCTGCCGGTTCCCACACTCCCTCAATCTTTCACCTAATTCCCCTCCCCTAGGCCATGTTTACAAGACTTTAAAATTTCACATTGCAAGGCAATCAATTTCCTTTGGTACAGCATAAACCTTTCTACTCATAATTAGATTCTTCTTGTTAATAATTTAAAATCAAAATCATTTTTACATTATTTATAATAATTTATAAAATTGCTCACCTTGTGATCATATGCATGTGGGTAGATTACAGGCTCCAGAAAGGAAGCCCGACACTCTCATGACCTAATGTAATAACAGTTGGATCTGGTGTGTTGTTGAAACTTTAACCTTAATGGAAAAGAACACGTCTATTAATTGATTCTCTCATTTATGGATATATATTATTCAAAATGGAATTCATTATGAATAGAATTCCAATCGAAATAGTTGACAGAGGAGAAACACCATGCCATGTCATTGTGAAAGTCAGTAGTAAGCTTGACTGAACACAGAAGGTAAAGTATTCACTGTTTAAATGTGTCACTGAATCCTCCTAGTCAGGCTGATGATGAGCACCAAAGACTTTGGAAAAAAGGAAAAGAGTGTTAAGGAGTTCAGGAAAATGAACTGCAGGATGTCAGAATGATAAGAATGGCTTCAATTAAAAAAAGAAGAGATTGATTAATGGTAAAAGCCACAGGGGTCAACAGTAAGAAAATGCCTCAGAGTAAAGAGTAACTGAGGAGTTATGTGACAAGAAAATAAATTAATTTAACTCAGAAGCAAGGAAAGCATCATTATCTAGTATTGAGTCAAGGTCAATATAAGAACAGTGAAATAACTCAGAAGAAATTCCAATTTGGCCTGAAGATCTGCAATGAATAAAACGGTTAGAAGGGCAGAAGCAAGGAGAGAGGTGGAAGAGACTCCAGCACCTCTGAAATCTTACCACACAGTCCCCACATCTTCATGCTCAATTCTAATTTTAATTCTTTGCCAAAACAAAGTACACATTGTTTTATTACTAAAGTAAGTCTTTTATAGACGATCTGATTTATAGAGCTCTCCAACTTTTGTGGTATCAATGCTGTGCCACACTCAACTTGAAACTACCCCAAGGCATCTGCTGGCATAGAAAAATAATAATAGTCTCTTTATAAATAGGCATGAGTTGGCATCAGAACAGTACTATTTATATTATACAAAGGAGGCACTAAATCCACAAAGGCATATTCAAATTTATGTAGAATTTTTCTGGCTCAAACTTTCATGTCTGAACTGGGTGTGATGTTACATGCCTGAAATCTTAGCAGTAGAGAAGCTGTCACAAGAGTTCAAGGCCAGCTGCTCTACTTAAGGAGACAGTCTACCAAGGAAGGGGTAGAAAGGAAGGACATGTTTAAAATTCAAATTCAAATCCGCATCTTTTATAAATCAGTCTTCAGAAACAAGACAACCACAATAACAGGAAAATATGTCCAATGGTATGGGAAAGCCAAGATTATGTTGGATCTCATAACTGGCCAGAACTCATAGTTGAAAGAGAGAGCTGAGAAACTAATTGGGTAGAAGTAGAAAAATGCATCCAGTTATTCTCGGGTTATCCACAACAATGCTTTAGATAGTAAGAAATAAGGGTAAGATAAATGAGAGATTTTCTTAACAACAAAAGGTAGAACTACTCTCAAATCTAAGCATCCTTTTTCCGTGTCTATAACCAAAGAAATATAGCCTGGAGATTGAAGAGACCCTTGCACACTCATAATACTAGGCGTACCATTTAAAATAATCTAAACACCCTCAGTTGACGAATTAATTAGAAAAGTGATAAATGCATGGAACGGTAATAATTCAGTCATGGAAAAAAGCTAAATCTTGGCATTAATAGTGAAATGGCTAAAGAAAGTTATGCTAGGTGAATTAAAATAGACAAATAAAGACAAACATTAGATATTTTCTCCCATATGTGCAACTGAACAAAGTCGATCTGGATGAAGAATGACTAATAGAGGATGCGGGGTTTACAGGTGTACATGAGCAACAGACCTGTGATGACCGCAGACTGCGTGCATCATGAAAGTATGCACCAAAGCTTGTTCATATGTACAGCTAAAATATATTAATCCAAATTAAAATAGCATTTAAAATTAAAAAAAAAAAAAGATGATATGTGTAACAATTCTACGTCTCCTTTACAAAACACCAGAATGTGATTTGAGAGATAAAGTGCAAGAATTAACTCAGTGGAAAAACCAGTGATTTTCAAAAGCCACACCCAATCTGTGAATATTTGACCAGGGAGGAAAAAGAAGAAAGGAGACCCAGAGCTGAAAATCTTAGAAAGGGCAGGTAGAGTCCAGTTTGACAGAATAAAGTTGACTTTTAACGGTATTGCTTTGAACTCTATTGGCTCATGTAAATGTGTATACGTTTTCTTTTGGAGATAAGTAACCATAAGAGAGAGAGACAGAGAAAGAGAGAGAGAGAGAGAGAGAGAGAGAGAGAGAGAGAGAGAGAGAGAGAGAGAGAGAGGCAGACAGAGAGGCAGACAGACAGGCAGACAGACAGATAGAGGAGAGAGAAAAGAAAAACTATATAGGCTAAAAAAGATGAGAAAAAAAACTAGGTATTTCATGTATCTGTTACCTGTGAAATGTAAACAGAATGCAGACTGTTCTATCATTTTCTACACTGATGGTTACTCATATTATAAAAAGTTAAATTTCTGACCTGAGACATGGCTAAGTTATTAAGAATGCATATTGTTTTTGCAAAGAATCTGAGTATGGTTCTTATCACCCATGTCAGGTGGCTTACATCCATCCATAATTTCAGCTTCAGGATAGTCTGAGCAGGAATTATATTCTGGCTTCTGTGGGCATCAATACAGATGTGCACACAATCCCACACAGGCATTGTAATATACATGTGGTTAAAGTAAAGATAATTTTAAAATAATAAAAATACAAGGGATGGGATAAACATTGAGATGTAACAAGAATAAATTAATAAAAAAAAAAAAGAACCAAAAAAAAAATAAAAATAAAATAAAATTAAAAAAAAAAAAAGAAAAAAAAAATTGAATGGTTCTATCTTGGCCTGTTCCATGAATGTCAATTATCCCTTTGTTTTTAAAGGTTATTTATGACCACCTACCTTGTTATGATGACTACTTTGCAACTGTGTCTTTGTCTCAGGAGGTTGTTATGATCAGCGTCTGTGTTTATGTTCTTTTCTAACCCCGCTTATTTGCCTGCAAAATCCCCATTTGGAAAACTCCTACTCCTGAACCATAAAAATCCTCTTTTCACCCATGTCTAATTTTTACCCTTGTCTAATGTTGACCTTTTGAAACCCACCTTTGGGGAGAGACAGTCTGTGTATATGTATGTGTGTGTGTGTGTGTGTGTGTGTGTGTGTGTGTGTGTGTGTGTCTGTGGCTTGCTTTAATTAACTGTTTTCTTCAATTAATTTGGCCATGATTTGGGTCCATTAAAAGTAGTCCTTAGCCTAATCCTTGAGAAACATAAACATTTAATCATAAACAGAAAGAACCTTATGTTGTCTTTACTATAAGATGTCTTTTAAGCTAAGATGGAGGCAGGCTGGTTTATAATTATTCTCTAAATAGCTAATTGTTTTTTAGGAGAGACAAAAAAGGGTGTGGATTCAGATGGGAGGAGATGTGGAGAGGATCTTGGAGGAGTTGTGCAAGGAGAAACCATAATCAGATTGTATTGTATGAAGCAAACATTTATTTTAAATCAAAGGAAATTAGAAAAAGAAAGAAAAATATTAATAAAAAGTGTCAAAAAATTATATAAAACCGCAAACTTTCATGGGGATGTTAGCAATAGAGACCTAAAAGCGTATGAGGCACTGTATTAAATCATTATCCCAGAACAGTAACTGTGGCTCCAGGGGCATTGATGAAATAACTATAGAGACACCTGTGCTGCAGTAGCGTGCTCCTGATGCAGGCAGGGCAGGTCATGCCTCCTCTACATTGTATCACAGGGAAAAAAACCTGATTCATTCTCGCTTCTTATATTGAGTTTACTGTACACAAAGCACATTAGTTGCACTACAGTTTCAATGAAACTTCCCATCAACAACAAGCTGAATTTGGGGAGAATCAAAGTCTATAATTGAATGTCTGGCCAAGTAGATAGCTGCCTTTAATTCACAAATTGCATAAGTGTCCAGCATAATTAATATTTTGTTGGAAGAAACAAAAATCAACACCAAAATTAATATTTTCACTGCTCAGAAATAGCAAAGTTTCACTTAAACCATAGAATAAAATGAACCAAAAAGGAAACTGTGTTTTCAGGAAATGATGTAGAAGCCAACAGCATACAGTAATCCTACAAATAGAGCAGTCTGAGGGAAGCACCCATTATTGTATTTGGCCACAAAGACATAAACGCCAATATGAACAAATGTAGATCTCAGCGAAAACTCATTTAGAAATGCAGAAAACTGCCAAACCCTGTTTCACATGTTTCCTACCAATTAATAATGAAAGTGAATGAACTTATTTGGCTCAATTATGGGAAAATATATTTGCTCAAAATCTGAAAAACTTACTGAGAGATGTAAGTCAAAGAATATAAAATAAAGAAAACCATGCAGCTATATACATACATGATATATGTGTACATTATAAATATAATATAATATAAATATAAATAAACTATTAAATCTATCAGAACATTAAGTCTTTCTATGGCTCATCTTTAGAGACCAATGCAAGGCACTATGAGACCCAATTCAAAATTTTGGAAAAATAGAGCCAAGATATTTTATGTATTTTTAATGTATTATATTAAATATATAGAGAGAGGGAGGCTGGAGAGAAAAAGCAAAAGTGATGGAAAGCCTATTAAAAGAAAGAGAGTTATAAAACTAAGCCACAAGAATTAACAAGGAAAGACTAGTTGGAAGAACAGCTCTTTTTTTCCAGGCAAGGCCTGCAGGGCTAGTGAGTGATATCTAATTCCAGGTTTAACTTGGAGCTCTTACTGAGGGGGGGGGGGAGGGAGGGGGAGACAGAGAGACGGAGACAGAGAGGCTGGAAATGGGACAGCTAAGATTCCTAATATCGACGCCAGGTTTTCGTGCTCATATGCGCATGTCCTCGGAACAACATACATTCAAACGAAAAAAATAAAAGGAAGCAAAAAAAAAGCTATATAACTGGAGTGAAAGAAAAAAAAAAATCATCCTCTTAGTGATATTTCAGAGTTAAAAGAATGAATAACTGGGTTTTACAAATACCATAAAGACAAGCAAATGATGCAGGGCTCCATGACTGCATTCCGGATGGCTGTCCCCAGTTTTGAATAAACCTAAATTTGTGAGTAAACCATAAACCATAACACTCAACTTAAAAGCATAAAAGAAATAAAGCAGCTGTAGAAAAAAAAAAAAGATATAGTCTTCAGCAGAAGGGGAAATCACTAGCTAATTTCTCAAAACTAATAATCCATTGAAAGTATAGAAAGCAGAGGAGAGTGACCATTGAAGTGAAGTGGGGTAAAGACCCAACAGAGAGAGGTAACTGTATGTGAGTTATGAGAGAACAGGGACCACACAGGGTGTTGGAGCTTTTTTCAGATGGGGAAAGAAGAACTAATACTCTCTGTTGCTTCCACTAGACAATATTACATATGACAACTTCGTTTTGATCAATGGTGTAATTCATAATGTGATTTTTTAGGATAAGCCATAAAAAATAAGCAGGTAGCAAGTAAACCTGTAATAGCTAAATTGAATTCATAAACATTTAGAGCATAAAACTCTGTGATAAAAGCATCAAACTAAGAGATAATTAAAGCATTTCCAGTGTGTTTCATTATGAATGATTTCCATTGCCTTTTAAAGTTGTTTCTTTCTGAAACATCCAATCAATCATCGATTACATCTTCTCTACCTTTCATTATACACATAGTAGTAGCTTTCGAATGGAAATATTGGCTAACTACTTTTTAAGCATTTTCTTTGTCTAGTGAAATGAAACTGCTCTGTTTTTACATCTTTGGCTAATTTTTCGATGTTTTGAATGCATTTCCAGAGCTTGATTCATATTTTTATTATGGGATCCTTTTGCTACTCTGCATGACTCATATATTTTTGGTATTAGATAAATATTATGAATATTTTTGGTCTCTGAGTATTTTTAAATCACCATTGAAAACAGTAGGTTTTATTCTTTTACTATTATACTTTACATATTTTTAAAATATTAATTCTTCATGGACACTCAGAGTAACTGTTGAGTAACTTCTCTCCTGCACAGACTCATGGTAGTCACTTGAAACCAATGACCCAAAAGTCTGCTATTTATTTTTCTGGGTGACATGACCACCACTGTTCCTTTGTGTACATTTGAACCTAGAAAAAGACTTTCCTTCCAGTCTCCTATGCCTTTTACATAGGATGATTAACAAAGCCATATTGTCTTTCTCCCCCCCCCTCTCTTTCTCTCTCTCTCTCTCTCTCTCTCTCTCTCTCTCTCTCTCTCTCTCTCTCTCTCTCTCTCTCTCTCACACACACACACACACACACACACACTTCTCATTGTGGAACTTTCCAGTCTTTGGTAGCTGAGGTTCTTTTATTGGGATATTAGAACACAGAATTTCAATTTTATAAAATTTATTTATGTATGTTTTAATTTTACATCCTAATTATAGACGTGTCCCGCATCTCTTCCTGTTCCTACCCTTCATCACTCTTCCCCGTGCGCCCCCTCCCTTCCTCTCCCCTCCAGAAAACCCACCCCAACCCACCCCTGTACATGAAGTCACATCAGGACTGAGCCATCCTCTTCCTTGGAGGCCTGGCAAGACAGCCCTGCTAAGAGGAAGTTATCTAAAAAGAAGGCAACAGAGTCCATATCTGAGAAAGCCACTAGTCTTCTTACAAAGGGATCCACATGAACACAGATGTCCAAAAGGTATGTATGTCTAGGGGGCCTAGATCTATTCCCTGCTTTGTCCTTAGTTTGTGCTTCAGTCTCTGCAAGCCCTCCCACCCCCAGCCACGCAGGCTGTGGTTAGTAGGCTCTGTTGGTCTTCTTGTGGAGTTCCTGTCCCCTATAGGTCCTTCAATCATTACCCCTGCCACACTCTTCCACAGTAATTAGCACCAATGTCTCAAGGAAGAACATGGAAAAAACAAAGATTTATTTTCACTTGTTTGTTTCTTGGAAACACTGATTTTATTCCCAAAATGAAAGAAAGAGAAAATACTTGGCTTTTACTTGTTATATGTGATAAAAGGCAGCAAAAAAAATCAAAATATAAATCTTTAGGTTAAAGATATGGAAGCAAAGTCCTTATTTTGTACACCCTTTTATGAATAGATTTTTGTTACTACAGTTAATTTAAATAACATGCAATTAAAGCATTTTTAAAATTTTGATTATCACTGCACACAAGCTAGAATGACTGTATGAAACATATCTGTGTTTCTATCAATACAATACACAAACACTCCATTAAAAAGATAAACTTTCTTAGTAGTAAATTACTGTACTTAAAAAAAAACTGTTCATGACTAATTACCATGTGCACACATATAACTCACCGCATATACAGACATTTAAAGTGAATGATAATTTTCACAATTCTTTTATAGATACATGACCTACTTTACAATAAATAAGGTAATAGGAAGAGAGTGTCACACAGTGATTAAAATGTACTGAGCAAAAACAAAGACCATGACATCATTAAAAGTAAGCTATGCATCAAAGGAAAGTGCATCTGTATGAGGACTCAGTAACCATGGGAAGAATTGTAGCCCTTCCACCACAGAAGAAACAGTGCAGGAAACTTAATGTCTTGGTGAGGAAGGTGGCTGGGGAGGAAAAAATGAAATGTCACAGAGGAAAGGACAGCAGTACAACACACACTGTTAATGGAGGACTTGGAGATATTTCACATTAATGCACTCAGCCAGGAGTGTGATAATTAACACTGGCATGACAGAGAGTCTCACTCTGTGTCATGGTCTACAAGGAGAAGGCTATTTGTCTATTAATTATTTGGTAAGAAATAAAGCATTCCAATTTCTGGCTGTTTTCAATGACTGCATGTTTTATAATATTAATTAGCCATTCTTTCCATTTTTATACTTTCCCTTCTACCAAAGAGCAGTGTTAATCTTTAGCAATAGCAACTTAATGTAGAGGAAATATTGAACACTAAGCTCTTTGCAGGATTTAATTTTGCACAGATATTTTTAGCGGTCTCACAAACTCAGGTGAGAAGAATACTTGTAATCCTAGCCAACTAGTAAAGTTACCATCACATGAACCCATGTATACATGTTTTGGTATGAGGGACAGAAAAAAACATTTGCCCTGTTGTTCACCTTGATGTCAGACACAGACCAAAATCTAAGAAAGAAAATGAAGCTACACACACACACACACACACACACACACACACACACACACAGAGAGAGAGAGAGAGAGAGAGAGAGAGAGAGAGAGAGAGAGAGAGAGAGAAAACAGAAAGAGAGAGAAACAAAGAAAAACAGAGACAGAGAGACAGAGACAGATACATACACACATACACACGCACACAAACACACACACAAACACACACACTCCACACACCAATGATAACAGATGGGATTTCTAAACGTGGACAGTATCTAAGTAATCAAAAGAAGAAGTTTGGAAACTTGCTATGTCCCAAAGGGACCCAAGAATGTAGATTAGCTAAAAATAATATGACATATAATTTAATGGGATCATAGAACATATAAATTAAAGGGAAAAAAGAATGCAAACACACACACAAAAAAAAAACAAGGATTTAGTTGAAACATAAATACCCATTAATGTATGACTAGTGATAAATGCACTAAGTAATTAAAGGTTAAGGGGAGAAAAAAGTGGAATGCAGAGGACAGTTAGATACTATGATTACATTACACAAAAATGACCATATTATTATCAATTTCTCATTGTTTAAATATCTTTGGGATTCTGTCCTGTGTTGTTTCTTTAAAACTGAAGTCTCATAATTGTTTTAAAATGTACTGTAATAAACCTACAAGTGAAGAAGGAGTATAAGGATTCCTCTCTCTGTACAAAGGAGTTAAGTCAAGATCTAAAATATCCACACCACAACATTGGGCTGTGGTGGAGTGTCTTTGTGATTTCTGTCCAACACTCATTAAATCAGTAATTCTTATTCAGGTACACTTTTTAACATGATAAAAAGGTGGTTACAGACAAAAATAATTCTATGTAACTACCATAAACTGGTATCTAAGTTTAAGATAGTTAAGAAGTTAAGAGTGTATATTATGGTAGGTGAAACCTTGTACAAAATGAACGATGGAAACAGATGCAGATCCCCACAGCCAATATGGTGAGCCCCAAGAATTTTGTGGGAGAGCAGAAGAATAGAGTGAGCCGGAGGTGTCAAGGACACCACAAGCAGAACTACAGAGTGGACTAACCTGGCCACATGGAGGTTCACAGCCACTGAACCATCAACCAAACAGCATACATGGGCTGGACCTAGACTTACTACACATATGGTAGCACATGTAGAGCCTGGTCAACACATGGGTCCCCCAACAATAGGAGTGGGGGCTGCCTCTGACTCTGTTGCCTGCCTTTAGATCCCTTTCCACTAGCTGGCTACCCAGTCAGTGGGGGAAAGATATGCTTAGTCCTGCTGTAACTTGTAATGCTAGGGAGGGTTGATACCCCTTGGGGGCCTCCCCTTCTCTGAGAAGGAGGAGAGAGGGAAATAGGGGCAGAAGGGTGTGATTGAGAGAAGAGGAGGAAAGAGCTGGTTTCATGGTCTAATGTGAAAAAAGTAAAAAAAAAAAAATCACAACTGAAAACATTAAAATATACACAATTAAAGATATATTATTTGCTATATAGACATTTTAATGAGATATCAAATAAATGTTATTTAATGAAATTTCAAACTAATTTAATAAAGAAAACAGATACACCACAAGAGATACATCAAAAGTATTAGAAACTATAACATACGTCTTTATGATCAAATCATCACAACACACTAAAATTAAGGGTAATTTATTATTCTGAAAAAAATAAATCTTAATCTTATAGCAATGATTGAATTTTTACTATTATCGGGAATGTTACTTCATTCCTCCATTGTCATTGTCAGCACTTGGGAGTGTAGCGGGAGGACCTCTACATAGTGAGTTTCCAGGACAGTCAGCATTATATAGGGTCTCAGAGTATAAAATAAAACTTCATAATTAGTGGGAACATGCTAAATGTTTTCTCTAAGGTGAAGAAAAGTGAGAATTATACCTATCATCTATTCTATTCTTTACTGCACCTCAACCTTCTCAGAAGAAAAGGAAAAAACCAAAAACCAAAAACCAAAAACACTGTCTCCTTTGTTTGTCCCAGCCAGACTCCTTGGAAGAGGTGCTCTACTGTCTGAGTTTGTGCAGTAAAACAAAATAAAATGAACAACAAACAACAACAACAACAACAAAAATTCTTAAGTTAATCCATCCACTTTCCCCTTTTTAGGTTCCCTTTCAAGTTCACTGCATTTAGAAATGTAAACCCACCATGCCATTGATATTAGCGCCACCAAGGCAGTGTTTGTTGGACTTCTTCAGTCAGCACCAGTTATTGCCAATGGTGACTCTCTTTATTACACACTGTATCCATATTTGTCTTCTAAAATTCCCTAGAGGTTGTGTGGCACACAACTGTAACGCCAGTACTCAGGAGGCAAGAGGGATGAGAGTTCAAGGCCATCTTTGGGCTACCTATCTAGCTTAATACCAGTGTCACAAAGGAAACAAAAACAACATCATTGGCTGTTGACTTTCCTGTAGCTAAATGAATAGGTATTCTGATTTTCATCTCATTCCCTGCGCTCCTGTATACATCCTCTGACACATGCTCTACTACTACTACTACACACATTACACACTTCCTCTTTTCTTGTTACACTCATTTTATTGTTTCCTGTCCTGTGTTTATGACACACTAGCTAAATGGGCTTCAGCAAACTCAGCAGACCTCATAGGATACATACGCATACAGATGCTGCCTAATGTAATACGACAAAATAACAATGGTGGCCTAGAAATGGCAATAATCAGGCTCCCTAATGAAAATTCCCACATACAAAATTGCCTTTGCATTTATCTTTAAACTATAAGCCAGGGTTAAATTTTTTTTTTAATGTTAATATTTTCTAGCCTTTCTATTTGTAATTCTATAGTATTTTTACCATTTAACATAGAGGGGAAAATAAGTCATAATTCACAGAAAAACATAGATATTACAGAACCAATATGAAAGAAAATGATTACAATCAGTAGTTGAAATAATACTAATTAAGTTTATTTATGTATATAAGATATGTAAAATTAAACATTGGCAAGAACTATCATAGGAAACCATTTTCTGGAATTTACCATGATTTACATCACTTGAATTGTGGAAGGTTTGCCAATTTTCAGAGTGTGTCACTCCAACCTCTGGCTCCATAATGATGTCTCTTTTTTCCTGAGGTTGACACCCTGGCATCCCTCCTATAAAGATCTAGGTAATTATACCAGACTTTACTATGTAATCCAGGATAATCACTTCACATGAAGAGTTTCAATTTAATCACATTTCCATGATCCCTTTAAGACATTTAAGCAGTATACTCACAATTTGGGATACAGGACATGTGTCTTTGAAAGCATTTACTATGCCACTGACAGGTATCAGGAATTGTCCAGAAGCATCTGGACTCACCTTCCATTGCATCTTTGCGTTTTTCTGCTATCTGCACTGTTTCTCTCCAGTTCTTTGATCTGGCTACACTCCCAGCCATGCTTTTATCCGGTGCTTACCAGACACTCTCAGTGTTACCCTTGTCCAGTGAGTGGTTCCAGTTCATGCAAATGATTTCACATTGAAAATGGCATGATAAAAAAAAAAAAAAAAAAGAAAATGGCATGATAACTCCATTTCTTCCTCCAAGTCCTAAACTCAAATGTCAACTTATTTGAGAAAGTATTAGCTACTTCCCAATGTTCTGCCCTCATCTGTCCCAAAATTTTACCTTAATAGACATATTTATTATCTATCATAAGAATAATATTGTGTACATTATAAATTCATAAATATTTCCACTGAAAATGTGAGTTACAGGATGGATATGGTCTTCCATCTAATGACAATCCTGAAAAAGTTTGTGAAAAAGATACATTCATCATACCTACGGATTGAGAATTAATTGGTTTGAAAAAAAGGACTAGTTATTCTAAAGATGCAACTGGTAAAATGAAAAATTTCTTCAGGAAAATGAATATTAATATAAAGAGACATCAATAAAATATAATGGATTGAAAACTCTCTAAAAGTAAGAAGATTGACTGTAGATCTGTATAAGGAAGATGTAAACTCATGATTGGAAAATGTATTGGTTAAGTTCTAGAAAAGAGGCAAGTGATATGCAGAGAGATTAAAGATGAGTATAGTAGCAGTACTTCAAACTACATACTTTAAAGATACTTGATGTCAGGAGATCCAAGATGGCAACAAGCAGCGTGGACCTTGTTTAGAAGCTCCAGTAAACGATTCAGGGACTTGCACAGAATTCTTAATCAGGAAAACCAAGCTCCCCACCCCACTACAGCAGGAGTACACTACAGTTCTAAAGGAGCAAAATACAGAAAACCTGCCTATCACTGCACAAGGGAGGAGCACAAATGTTCTCGGACCAGAGTGGCAGCTGCGGTGGCTGAGGTTTGCAGCTGGGAACCTTCTGGCAGAGGAGATTGGTGTGGTGACTGGTGGGAATTGCTGCAGGAGAGGGGACTCTGTGCAAGATTTGGACACTGTTGCCCTAGCTGAATTTGGCATGCAGTTTGGGCCAAGAGACCCTAGCTGAGCTTGGCACGTGGTCCCAGTCCTGAGACTCTGGCTGGACTTCGTGTGAGGTCTGGGCCCAGTGTCCCTAGCTGAACTCTGTGAGCGGTTCCGGCCCTAAGTCTCTAGCTGAGCTTGATGCGTGGTTTGGGCACAGAGTCCCTGGCTGAACTTGGCGGGCGGTTTGGGTTCAGAGACTCCAGCTTGGCGCGTGGTCCAGGCCTTAGGAAAATTAACTAAAAGGCAGAGAGACAGTATGCCAATCAACAAAATCAGAAATGAAAAGAGAGACATTACAACAGACACTGAAAAAATACAAGAATCATAAGATCCTATTTAAAGGCATATATGCCACAAAATTTGCAAATCTAAGGGAAATGGACGATTTTCTTGATCAACTCCACTTGCCAAAATTGAGTGAAAAACAGATAAACAATGTAAATAATCCCATTTCTCCTACAGAAGTAGAAGCAATCATTCATACTCTCCCAACCAAAAAAACCCAGTGCAGAATTCTACCAGACCTTCAAGCATGTGCTATACCAATACTCTACAAGCTACTTAAAAAGATAGAAATGAATGGAACATTACCAAATTCATTCTATGAGGCCATACTCACATTGATACCCAAACCTCACAAAGACCCAATAAAGAAAGAGAATTTCAGACCAATTTCCCTTATGAACATTGATACAAAAATACTCAATAAAATACTTGCAAAACTAATACAAGAACACATCAAAGATATCATTCACCATGACCAGATAGGCTTCAATCCAGGCAAACAGGAATGGTTTAATATATGGAAATCCATCAATATAAAGCACCATATAAATAAACTGAAAATAAAAAGCCACATGATCATCTCCTTAGAGACAGAGAAAGCATTTGATAAAATCCAACACTCATTCATGGTTAAAGTTTTGGAGAGATCAGTGATACAAGCACATACCTCAACATAATAAAAGCTATATACAGCAAGCCAATAGCAAAAATTAAATTGAATGGTGAGATACTTAAGAAAATTCCTGTAAAATCAGGAACAGGGCAAGGCTGCCCACTCTCTCCATATCTCTTCAATATAGTACTGGAAGTTCTAGCCAGAGCAATAAGACAACAAGAGGAGATCAAGGGTATCCAAATGGGAAAGGAGGAAGTCAAATTATCCCTATTTGCAGATGATATGATAGTGTACATAAGTGACCCCAAAATTCCACCAGAAAACTCCTACAGCTGATAAACTCCTTCAGCAAATTGGCTGGATACAAAATTAAATCAAAAAAGTCAGTAGTCTTCCTATATACAAATGACAATCATGCAGAGGAAGAAATCAGGAAAACTACACCCTTCACATTAGCCACAAGCAATAAAAAATATTTAGGAGTTACTCTAACCAAGCAAGCGAGGATTTTTTTGAAAAAAAAAATTCAAAACTCAGGGTTTTGAAAGAAATTGAAGATAACATGAGAAGATAGAATGATCTTCCTTGCTTATGGATTAGGAGAATTAACATAGTAAAAATGGCCATCTTACCAAAAACAATTTACAGATTCAATGCAATCCCTATCAAAATACCTACACAATTTTTTAAAGACATTGAATGTTCAATTCTCAGCTTCATATGGAAAAGCAAAAAAACCAAGAATAGCTAAAATAATCTTGTACAATAAAAGATCCTGTGGCGCGAAATCTCCATACCTGATCTCAAGCTACACTATAAAGCAACAGTAATTAACACAGCATGGTACTGGCACAGCAATAAGCTGGTTGATCACTGGAATCAAATTGAAGGCCCCAATATGAATCCACACACATATGGTCACTTGATTTTTGACAAAGAAGCCAAATCTATTCAACAGAAAAAGTATAGCATCTTTAACAAATGGCGCTGGTCTAACTGGATGTCTACATGCAAAAAAATTCTATCGGACCCATATCTGTCACCATGCACAAAACTCAAATCCAAGTGGATCAAAAGCCTCAACATAAAACCAGAGACACTAAGTCAGATAGAAGAAAAAGTGGGGAAGAATCTGGAACACAGTGGCATGGGAGACAACTTCCTGAACAGAACACGAACAGCCCAGACCTTAATGTCAACAGTTAATAAATGGGACCTCATGAGGCTGAGAAGCTTCTGTAAGGCAAGAGACCTTGTCAAGAGAACAAAGTGACAGCCTACAGACTGGGAAAAGATCTTCACCAACCCTACATCTGACAAAGGTCTAATATCCAAAATATATAAAGAACTCATGAAATTAAACATCACCAAATCAAATAACACAATTGAGAAATGGGGCTCTGAACTAAACAGAGAATTTTCAACAGAGGAATATCGAACGGCTAAGAAATACTTAAAGAAATGCTCAACCTGCTTAGTCATCAGGGAAATGCAAATCAAAACAACACTGAGATTCCATCTTACACCCGTCAGAATGGCTAGGATCAAAAATTCAAGTGAAACCACATGCTGGTGAGGATGTGGAGAGATAAGAACACTTCTTCTTTGCTGGTGGGAATGCAATCTAGTACAGCCAGTTTGGAAATCTATCTGGCACTATCTCAGAAAACTGCGAATTAGGCTTCCTCAAGAACCAGCTATTCCACTCCTTGGAATATACCCAGAAGATGCTCCAGCACACAACAGGGACATTTGCTCAACCATGCTCATAGCAGCCTTATTCATAATAGCCAGAACATGGAAACAGCCTAAGTGTCCCTCAATAGAAGAATGGAAAAGAAACTGTGGTACATTTACACTATGGAATAGTAGTCAGCTACTAAAAAGAAGGAGTTCCAGAAATTTGTGGACAAATGGATTGAACTAGAAATGATCATAATGAGTGTGTTAAGCCAGAAGCAGAAAGACTCAAATGGTATATACTCACTTATAACTGAACACTAGCCTAAAGGGTGTGTCCCATGAAAGTCTTCAGTTACCAGGAAAGTGGGACAGAGGGAAGGACATCATATTGGGACTCTAGGTGATAGAAGCATGGGAAAATGGGAAAATAGAAGGATCCTGAGGATCCTAGAAACTTACAAGAAGAACATTATGATGGGAGGATCTGGTCCCTGGGTTCCTGCTCAAACTATGGCACCAGCTAAGGTGTAGTAAATTTTGAACCCCTACCCATATCTAGCCAATGGACAGGAAATTCTTCACAGTTGAGTGGAGAGTGGGGGCTGACTTTCACACAAACTCTGGTCCCCCATATTTGACCACGTCCCCTGGATGGGGAGGCCTGGTGGCACTGGCACTCAGAGGAAAGATATCAGGCTAGCAAGAATAGACTTGCTACCTTATGTGCATATACAGAGGAAGGAGGTCCCTCTCAGTCACAGTCATAAGGGAGGGTAATAAGGGGAAAATGGGAGGGAGGGAGGAAGGGGAGAATACAAATGATGGGCTAATAATTGAGATGTAATATGAATAAATTGATAAATTATATTTTTAAAAAAGGTACTTGATGTACACTTGTACTAGAAAATATTAACAAAAAAACTTTTAGTAACAAACAAATCTAGGAGAAGCAGGAACATGACATACGCTTAACTGAGAGGATGCCTAAGTGTATACAAATATGTATGAAGAAATACTCTATAAAAAGATATCAGATGAGAAAAATAGCTGAACTAAATATACTAAATATACATGAAAAAGCTACCATTCTACTATTTTATTTAAGAATTGAAACACATGCCTTTAATTCCAGCACTCAGGGAGGCAGAGGCACGTGGGATTTCTGTGTGTTTAATGCCAGCCTGGTCTACAAAGTAAGTCCAGGATAGCCAAAGCTACACTGGGAAACCCTGTCTTAAACAAACAAACAAATATAAATAAATAAATAAAATAAAGAATTACACACAGCAACCAGAAAATGAAACTGTTAATATCTGGGAAAGAAAAATGCTGTGTGATGATAAAGTAAAATAACAGTTTAGCATCATTCTGTTTTCCAGATCTCTGAGTGATCACGACTCCATTCCATAATCTCTTCGCTAATAATACAGGCAGGCATGATGCTTTTGCCTGTAATCTCAGTAGTATGGAATGTAAAAACAGGAAGACTCCCATGAGTTCAATATAGACTCAGTTGTATGGTGAATCCAAGGCACACTTAACCTATATTAGTCTATCTCTCAGTCTGCCCTTATGCCCTGTCTTTAATTCAACCACAAATTTGTTTGATATTACAATTTTGTTATACATTTGTTGTTTTGAAATTTTCTATAACAAAATTACAATTGAGAATAAACACAAAATAATAAAAAAAAAAAACTAAACAAGGTGAGTTTGTGAATCAAAAGAAAAATAAAAACCACCCTACCAATAAAAAAATTAGCAAGGAATATATACATACCTAAAAATCAAAATGGTTATGTGCTTATGCTTACATATAAAATAAAACAGCCGATTATTCCTCACAAACATATCCATTTGTGAAACTGTGGGGAGCCATGCTAACTTCTGCCATGTTGGATATCCTGTGCTTAGACTGCAGGCTGTGACCTTCCAGTTGTTTACCCTTGCTAAAGGAGGTCTTGTGTTTTAGGCTATTTTGGGTTTTTACCTTTGAAAGAAATATGGAAGTCCTAACAGGGAGCTATTCAGGCTATTGTATTCTTGCCTGCGGGATAAGGAGAGTGGGATTAGAATAGATCCTATTGACCTAGCTATATATAGTCTTACTTCTCCACATTAAAGAAAGTCTGGATCAGAAATTTCCAAACTTAACTCATTATTTCTTGCGTCTCTGTACCCCAATTTCAATCCCCACTCCCTCTTTCAGATGTACCCCGGTTCGATTTGTCCTGTAGGCTAGGACATGACAGGAAACACTTTTCAAATATTTTTTTTTTTTTTTAGAATTAAATTTCTTTTGCTTTTATTATTATTATTATTATTATTATTATTATTATTATTATTATTATTTAATTAATGTATTCAGATTACAATTCAATTGTTATCCCATCACTTGTATCCTCCCATTCCTTCCTCCCTCCTGCTTTCACTTTATTCCCCTTCCCTAGGTCTAAGACCGAGGGGGCCCTATCCCCCACTATATGGTCTTAGGCTATCAAGTCTTATTTTGATAACCTGCTTATTCTTTTTTGAGTGTTACCAGGACTCACCACCAAGGGGAGGTGGTCAAATATGGGGCACCAGAGTTCATGTCAGAGTCAGTTAATGACCACTTTTGTAATAGCTATGGAGAAATCATATCACTAAACAGTTGCTCATGGCCTCATTCAGAGATTTTACTCACACCGTGTATACAATCTTACATGATATATTTAAACTAATATCACATTGACAATTTAGTAGATTTGAGCTAATTATTAAAGGTGCTTGAATAATTGAAAATATTCTTCATTATAAGGGTAATAACTAAAATAATCTCATAAAAATATTGAAAGAGTAAGTAAACCCATGAATAGAATAAAATTTAAACATATATTTTGGGGGAACAATTAGAATATTTAAAAACTAATCTTATTTACATAACATTTAAGTGAAAACATTTATTTCATGCTTTTGCTTCGAGAAGAAAAGTCAGGTTTAAAAGATTTTATGTTTGATGATTTAATTTAAAAGGTACATATTTTTTAAGGTGTGGAAATATTTGGTTTTTTACTATTTTTCTTTTTTACATATACATTTATATTGTTACACATATATATAATAAACTACCTACAGCAAGAAGAATCATGACACAATAAAGAATTACAGAAATGTCACATGTATAGTGTTTTGGCTATTTCTATTTGGAAATCTTAAAGACAACATCTTTCCTATCTTGGTGTGTAAATCCTCTCTATAATATCTCATCTTTATCAACTTAAAACATCCACCTAGACCCAAAAACAACTTAACCTGTAAAAAACTAAGCTTAATTGTAAGACTAAGCTATCTGGTCTTCAACCCTATCAGAGACTTGAAAAGGAATAAAATTTAATTACCGGAGTAGACAGGAATTCCAGCTTAGCAGCTTCCAAAATGAGAACATGACAGAGGCAGTTTGCTGCCTGAACAGTCACCCAAAATGCTTTATAACTTTGGAGCATCATCTTCAGCCTTCTGGCCCAATATATCTGACAGACATATTTGTGAGAGAGGAACTACTGAAGATTTGCTTACACTGTCTTGGCAGAGTTCAGCCACCGACTCTGCCTGCATCCAAACTTGCCCATGTTAGGCAGAATTCTGTCTGTGGCAGAAAGGAGGACATTTTTCCCAGTGTCTGGTTGCCAGATTTGGAGCCATCACCATAAGGAGGTTCGTTGACGCTCATCATTTTCTTTGAGGTAGGCTGGGTGCTGCCAGAAGTTGACCTATTTTATTGTTAAAGAATCTTTAAAACAATAAAAACATCTCTAAATGCCATATTCTGTAGGTCTCTGAGATGGTTGAAGATTTTATATAATTATTTTACCTTATACAACTCAACTATACTACATGGCTTACTTCCAATACTTTGAAAGTTTTATTGCAGGCTGCTTAGGATAATTAAGTAATGCAAGTTAATTGTTACTCGATCAAACAATCATGGTTATGTCAATTACTAGTCCATTTTTATCACAAGAATATACATCTTAGGTTTAACAAATAGATATGATTCTATAGATTGAAAAGGTACTTATTTTTTTAAATCAGTCCACATGATTCTCCATGTCCACTAATTGCAGGTATTACTAATGTCTAATGAGAGGAGGCTCCTTTGTTTCTCATTCACATTTTCTCTATCTATCCATATCAAATTGTCATATTTTATAAGTCCTCTCATCATCTTAAAAGTCTTCATTTCTTCTCTTATTTACTTTGGCAAGAAGGTGCCTGTGTAAAAAGTAAATGATACCCTTAGGACAAATCAGCATCCACTCCTACTGGGTGCTCTGTTTTCACAGAATCTACATTTATATGTCTTCCACAATTTGCTTAATCGTTGATATTTCAGATTATAGATCTTGCTTTGCTGTTCTCAAAATTAGTGATAAGTACATTATTCTATGTATGTTTTTGTGAATGAAATACATTTTAGTTGGTTTCTTTAATGTCTTTTTTGATTTTGTTGTCTTTTATTAATATTTTACATATATATTTATATTATTATACATATATAAAATAAACTACATAGAGCAAGAAGAACCATGAAACAATCAGGGATTATATTAATGTTACATTCGCAGTGTTTTGTGTATTTGTATTTGGCAACCTCGAAGAAAACATTTTCCTATGTTGGTGAGTCTAAAGTTCTGATTGTAAATCAATCCTTATCATATCTCATCTCTATCAACTTAAAACATCTGTCTATACCTAAAAACATCTTAATCCTTAAACAACTAAGCTTAATTGTGAAACTAACCTATTTGATCTTCAACCCCCTGCACTTCCTATTTGCTCAGGTTTTAAAAAATGTCCTTTTATATGTACTTTTTGTGTGTGGGTGAGGTATAAAAGCCTGAATCTAGGTGACTGTGGACGCCAAAAATGAATTACTGATGTATTAGAGCTAGTGTTATAGGCGGTTGAGAGCTGCAGGCATAAGTGTTTAATGATCAAGCTCCAGTCCTTTGTCAGAACAGCACTCCTTAATTTCAGATACACTACAGCTAACGTAAAGATACTGATTAGTATATACCATTTGATTCTTTCTGCTTCTGGGTTAACTCACTCATTATGATCATTTCTAGCTCAATCCATTTATCCACAAATTTCGGGAATTCCTTGTTTTTAATAGCTGAGTAGTATTCCATAGTGTAAATGTACCACAGTTTCTTTATCCACTCTTCTACTGAGGGACACTTAGGCTGTTTCCATGTTCTGGCTATTATGAATAAGGCTGCTATGAACATGGTTGAGCAAATTTTCTTGTTGTGTGCTGGAGAATCAAATGGTATATACTCACTTATATCTGCATACTAGCCCAAGGGGCATGTCCCACAAAAGCCTTCACTTACCAGGAAACTGGGACAGAGGGGAAGGCATCCTATTGGGACTCTAAATGAGAGACGCATGGGAGAACAGCAAAATAAAAGGATCCAGAGGGTCCTAGAAATCTACAAGTAGAGCAATATGATAGGCAGATTTGGGCCCAGGGGTCCCGCTCAAACTAAGTCACCAGCCAAGGACAATACAGGAGGTAAACTTTAAACCCCTTCCCAGATCTAGCCAATGGTCAGAATATTCTCCACAGTTGAGTGGAGAGTGTGATACGACTTTCTCACATACTCTGGTGCCTCACATTTGACCATGTCCCCTGGAGGGGGAGACCTGGTGGCACTCAGAGGAAGGACAGCAAGTAGCCAAGAAGAGACTTGATACCCTATGAGAATATATAGGGGGACGTAATCCCCCTCAGGAACAGTCATAGGGGAGGGGAATAATGGGAAAATGGGGGGGGGGGAGGAATGGGAGGATACAAGGGATGGGATAAACATTGAGATGTAACAAGAATAAATTAATAAAAAAAAATAAAAAAAAAAAAAATAAAAAAATAAAAAAAAAAAAAAAGATACTGATTAGTTACTGTCTGAAATTTTGAATGCTACAAATTTACTGCATTGGTCATCTTTAGAAGTTTTGTTGCTTCTTGTTAGAATTGTTCAGTTTTTCTTCCTGAAAGATACTATCATCAGAAAAGAGAGAACAACATTAGTTCTGTATTTCCTATTTACATATCTTTTAGGTTTATTTCTATATTTATCTACCTATACACATACCTACATTCTCATCTATCATCTATCTACCTATCTATCTCGCTATTGATCTATCTATCTATCTACCCATCATCTCTCATCACCTTCCTCTGGCTAATATCCCAGAGCACGTGAAGCAGGTGTCAATTGGTACCCTTATCTTGTTTGTAATTTTGACAATTTATTCAAGTTTCCACCATTTAGAATTATATTAATTATAGAATTTTCTTACATACTCTTTTGTTTACTAAGACTACTGCTTCTTTTACTATTTTAGTCATTTTTACCACAAAATATACTGATTTTGTCAAATACATCTCTTTTTTGCACTCACATGCCTTTTACTGTCTTAATTAATATGCAACATCCCATGTATTGTGTGTGTTGAATTCTTCTTGCATCCCCAGGTATAAATCTTATTTCTTCATGGTTAAGGAATGGATTTTGAAACTGGAGTTACAGGTGGTTGTGAGCTGCTATCTGAATTCTAGGTTGTGAACCTGGGTTCTCTACCGTAGCAACATATGCTGAGCCATCTCTCATGCCAGCAGATCATCTTTTAAACACAAAGCTTCTGTCATTCTCCTTCTGCAAACCTATTCGGTATTAGTCAGGGTACAGTCAATGAGGCTTTCAGGTGTTTCACACAGGGACTGTTAATGTAACAATCTGATTGCCTACTGTCAATAGAAGATTACAGGAGACTACCCCACAGAAGATAAAGACTTCCCTGAGCAAGCAGTCAGCATTGTCTCTATGATGTCATCTTCTGGCCTGCAGAGGCACTGCACCCACGTGGTACATATTTATGCATGCAATGAAAACACCCAAACATTCACATACAACAAAATAAATACTTAGAAAAATATATATTTAGCTGCCTCTGAGCTACTACAAAGTTACTGATAGGAGAAGAAGTAAATACAAGCTTAAATCACCTAGGAGGCTCTTTTAACAAGCCCCAGTTATATGCTGCAATAAGGATGTAAAAAGACAGAACTAATATCTGCTTTAGAGATAGAAGTTAAGCAAAAAGGAAAGGAAGAAAGATTTTTGGCATTCAGCTCGCTAGCATTACTTTAATTTTTCACATGTGCATTCATGGGAATGACATTCTGCAGCTTTGTTTTAGAATCTGTCTAGGTTGACTATCAAAATAAAAGTAAAATTTTAAAGTCATTTTATAACACTTTGAAAATAACTACTAGCTTTTCTCTGAATGTTTTTATAAATCCAATGTGGCATGAATACAGGTCTTTCCATTGAGATTTTAAATGTAATCATTGCTCATTGTGGTTTTGGTCAGGTTTATTAATGATTCAGGGCAGCAGGCTACACATTTCTGGCAGGGCATGCAGCTTGTACACTTTGCCCTGGTATAAATCTACACTGTGACAAATATTGATCTTTCTTTATTTATGTTTCATTTGTTGTAATAATTATTTTATACTTTCTCATTTTATTTGAGTAATTCCAGCTCCTTTTCTGTTTCCAAATAAAAGATTGTTAATTATCTTCTCTTCTTATTGTCTATTCCACTCCTTTCATATGTGGCTTCATTTATTTCCTTATTGGTCTTTATAAATTGTTCCACTAGGCTTAGTTTATTTTTCTCTTTCTAGTTTCATGATATGGACACCCTTTGAGGGTGATACTTTTGATATGCAAATTTATATTATGAGCTTAGGCTTTCGACCTACAAATGCTTTAATGGTGCTTTAGCACGCAGTGTCTGTATTTTCATTATCACAATATACATTTTCACTTCCTTAATATTTCTTTGTTGTTTCATAAGCTGTTGAATAACATGTATTTGTGGGTTTTCTAAATTTTTCCTTGCATTAATTTCTCATTTTATTACATTATAATAAGAGTATTTGATGAATGTACCTATGCAACTTTACATTTTCTGACACTTGTTCTATACCATGAAGAATGCTTCATGGATATTGTGAAAAAAATGGGTGCTCTGATACTGACACAATGTTTTACATAAACAATTTGGTTCATTCATCCAAAGTATAGTACAAGCCCACTATTTTCATAATCATTTTATGTTTGAATTTTTTGGGCGGATATTTCTTCTATTAGCACTTTCAATCTGGTATTTTGCTTAAAAATAACAACAACTTATTTTTGTATTATGTGTAGACATGTAAAATGCTATCAAAATTAAAATTAAAAACTAAATTAATTAAAAATTGTAATTAAAATTTAAAAATCTCATTAAATTATAGCTAAAAGTAATTAGTTAGACCTTTAAAGTCATAATTTTTACATATAAAATAGTTAAACTAGTATGAGATCCCTAAAATTATAAGAAAACTCACATAACTTGACTAGCTGGAAATTTTGTATGTATATTCTTTTGATGGTTTTTGTAATTTTCAAATGATGTATAGAATTTTGCAAAATATTTGGGACTCTTAGATCTTCTTAGAGTCTTCACCCAAGGTATTCTGTTTGAATACAGAGCAATATTTCAGACGTAAGAATATTTTCCACATTTAACTCTTGTGACACACAGCATCCTATTGAGAGCTCTAGGTATTGTATGTAGTTAGGGAAGATTACTCTACTATGTGCTTTGCTTGGAACAGATTATCAAATTTCAGTAGTACATGCTTCCATTTTATTTAATTTTATTTATTGAGAATGATGCTTTACTAACTGTAGTGCCTTTAGATGAACTTTTTTCTCGTAGTTATCTTTTTATTGTTCCAATTATTTCTCTTATTTTTTTAGATTTTAATATAATTCCAATATTTCTCTCTTCCCTTTTCTTCCTACAAATACTCCCATATACCCTTTCTTTGCTCTGTTTCAAATTCATGGTCTCTTGTTCATTAATTACTGTTACCTATGTAGGTGTGCGAGTGTGTTAGTTTTCAGCATTTGTTTTTTGATGTGTGTGAGTTTCATAGATGAGCACCACATCAGCATTGAGCTCTTCATTGCTTTCCAACCCCTCCTATGTTCTACCCCTCCCTCTCCACCAAGTTCACCATCTCTTCCTTAATTATTATTATAACATACATCATACATACATACAATGTTCAATGTCTACAGTTTTAAAGGCTTTTTATTATCACTTGCCTGGCAATTAATATAATAGTCACTGTAGATGCTATCTTAGCTCACTTTTTTTGTGTGATAATAACATATCAAGGATTTAAATCTAAATACCCACTCATCTGGGAGATATTAGGAATCACTTAACCTAAGAGTTTCTTTCAATACCTGATGAATTGTTCTGATTTATTTTTTTCCAAGAATATTTTTTCATTCAAACTAAAAGTACCTACTGAATTTGCCATGTTGTTTTTTTCTTATCCCACCTATTATGTAGCTAATAGTTCATAGGATCAAATAGAATATCAAATATTCTAATGTGCCCCATCTTTTCCATTATAATTGTTATGGTAAGGTCCATATATCATACACAGCATTATGGGTTTTAAATAAATCTTTTTAGTTACACAAAATCAATGTTTCTGGATTTTCTTACTAGTAAAAAGGAGCATTTCAATAATCATTTTCTATTTTTTATGCTCTTAAAATCTAGAGGTTTTACAGTACAATTTTCAGAACTGCTTTCTGGAAAAAATGTAGTTGCTTGTCTCCATCTTAATTCTAGCCTCTCTTTTTGAAGCTGTTGCTAGCTATCTGTCTCTATCTAATTAATCTTACATGCAGGCAAAAGTAATAGGAACATGGTATTATGAGGATTTATTGTATTTACATTGGTGTTAGTCTCTCTCAGATCAACTTAAAGAACTTCAAAGAGACTTTTCCTCCTGAAATTTTCATGCTCATTTGCTCTGAAGTATTTTTCATTGAAATAGTATCCATAACTAAAAAAGAGAATATAAAATAAAGCAGAGTCTTTTGTGGTGCTTTTAGTATTTAGTGGCATTTTTTTCACAGATTGAAAAACTGTTTTATTTCTTCTTCCAAATAATGAAGAAGATGAACATAGATATATTTGGTACCTGTTGTTCTGTACTTGCCTTTTGTAGTATATATTTTATCTGAAGCAAAAATAGCTTCATATCTTATTATACACGCACACACACACACACGCGCGTGAGCGCGCACACACACACACACACACACACACACACACAGCGTTCTGCTTTATCTCCCGAAGAACCTTGTGAACAGGAAATTTATATTTTTACCAATGTACATTTAGTGTCAAAGTATAGCTAAAAGTCGTTCTATATAGTTATTAAAATAATTAATATTTGTTTCATTTACCATGGTATGTAGAGCAGACAAACTGCATGCTTAACATGAGACAAGCCTGAATTTGATAGCATCTAAATTGAATGAAACATACAATAATGGCTTATTCAAAGTAAATTAGATGATGATAATTAGGAATGTTGTTAGATGTAAGAAGTCATAAAAATGTAAATTAACTTGATTTAGATTCTACAAACAACTTTGATAAACTAATGTCTAGGAAATCTTTATCAATGTTCACAAAAGTAACAATGGCACCAAAGAAATTTGAAAGATACCTGTGCCATGCATTAAAGAATGCTAAGCTGGATCACTGCCTAATAATGCTGAGGAAAAGAAGACCACGGTTCTACTAAAATTCCTCTAGGCATAGAGAATCTCCTGATGGTGGAAAAGTAACTTCTTGCTAGAGTCAACAATATAGAGTGTGATGAGTCATCCCATTCAATCTGATTACATAGGGAACTGAGAAAGTGGTCTTCAGTACAGTGATGACTGAAAAATGAATGACTTCTTCCAACATCTTCAATCATGGGACAGTTCAGCCTCATCCACTGTTAATTAAACCCACTCACAAAACCTTCTACTCAAAATTCACTTAGCCTGCAAGATATACAGGGATAAAGATAGAACAAATAGAGCAGGGAGTGAAGAAATGTCCAACCAATGCTTGACCCAACCCAACATATGCCCCATGGCAGAGAACCAACCTCTGGTACTATTAAGGATACTCTGTGATGCTTGGAGACAGAGCCTATCAGAGTTGCCTCTGAGAAGCTCCACCTAGCACAGCCTTGAAACTGATGCTGAGACTCACAGCCAAACATTGAACAAAGCATAGAGAACCTAATGGAACATACAGGAGGGGAGGAGAAAAGGAGCTGGAGGTGATAGGAGTTTCACAAGGAGACTATCAGAGCCAAATGACCAGGGCCCAGAGGCGCTTGCTGAGATGGAGGTACCAACCAAGGTCCATGCACAGATGCATGGACTGGATCTAGGCCCCTAGAACGATATAGCAATGGGTTGCTCAGACTTCATGGCAGTCCTCTCCTGAGGGAAGCAAGGGGTTATTTTCTGACATGTACTCTCTTGTCAACCTTTCAATTACTTCCCGCTGGCAGGTCAGCCTTGCCAGGCCACAGGGGAAGAGGGCACGCTCAGTCCTGATGTTGCTTGGTGAGCTGGGGTCTGTGAGCAGGGTCTCTCCTTTTCTGAGGAATAGAGGATTGGAGAGAAGAAAGAAGCGTGGGGCTAGGAGGTAAGGAGGGATGGGGATACCACGAGGATATAATGTGAATTATTAAAAAGACAACAAATGAATAACAACTAAACAAAAAAAACACCCCCCAATTAAACTCCCAAAAACATTAGATTGCATTCCTCAAGCTAGCCATAAAGGTCTATTCCATGATTTGGCCACTTCCTCCTCCTCAGAATGTCTACCAAGCTGCAGCTGTCATAGTTTTGAAGCCCAGAAATAAAAAAGACCCAATTTGAGTCACCTAGTTAACATGCCCAATTAAACTTAAATACCTCATCCTAACATGGGGGTTTCCCATTTTACCTTTTTGTTGGTGGTATTGTCGTTTTGTTTTGTTTTGTTTTTTGAGACAAGGTTTCTCTGTGTAGCCTTGGCTGTCCTGGACTCACTTTGTAGACCAGGCTGGCCTTGAACTCACAGCTATCCGCCTGCATCTGCCTCCCAAGTGCTGGGATTAAAGGCCTGTGCCACCACGCCCAGGCCCCTTTTACCTTTATAAACTGCCATCCACCTATTCGCCACATCTGTCTCCTTTCTATCCATATGAAGTCTTTTGTGACTCTGGAACAAATATTTGTTCCTCCTCTTCTTTGTTCCTTTTCTCCTTATCCCTCCTCCCCTATCTTTTGTCTTTGTCTCTTCTTCTCTGCCCCTTGTCCCTACAGCGCAAAGAAATCTCCTTTGTCCTGAGAGCATGGTCTGGGAGTGTCTTGTGCTGATGATACCAGTCCCACTCCACTCATGATATTAATTGTTCTATACTTGGAGATTATTCTCAGGAACTGGCTTTATTAAAAGCTATTTAAGGATCTTTATATGACTTGAGAGGAATTATTGCATAAATGCATACTCTGTGTAAAAATGAAAGCAGCAGTTTTCTTTGAACTGTGTATGTGTTAGAAATCAAAGTAAATGGAAGAGCAGTTGATTTAAGTTGGATAAGGTAGTACAGGTTAAGAATCCCAGCATTCTAGAAAATGAGGCAGTAGATACTGAACAACAGTTTTCTCAGTGATTAAAACTTTCCATTCTGCAGGGAAACTCCTTAAGCAGGCAGATAAAAATCTCAAAACAGCTTCAAAATGTTCCAGAAACTGACCAGATTCACCAATCTCCCCCTTGCTAAAGTATGTAAGGATGCTGAGCATCACTCAGGATGATAATGCTGAGACAAACTACGCTGAGAAGACTAAGGTGAGACCAGATGACTAGATGAAACAGAAACTTGCCAAGAAAGAATTTTAGACCAAGATACCAGAAAAGGACATTCTCCAACCCAAAGATCTGTCAGCAGGCTATGTACTATGCTCTAGATTTCCAGCTTTGTATGGTCCCCCCTATGTTAGGGGTGTATATGGGGGGTGGGGTGGGGTCTTAGGTAATGCACTTGTCTTTGAGTCATTTCTGCTTCCGTAAGCAACTCCTCACCCATACCCCTGTAACCAACTCCAAAAAATTCATTGGTTCATCAACTTGGATTTTGGTGATATCTAATCAGCTTTTCCCTCTCTCAGAAATGCAGATGTAGCCCAGATTAGACAAGATTAAATGCAAATAAAGGCTTTGCCCCCAGGTAGGATAATCAGTTCCAAAGAATGGCTTAGAGTGGGGAAGTTTTATGCACTGTTGGTGAAAAGTATGGCCAAGAGCTGAGCACTTAGGTGGGGAATTGAATGGCTTACAGCATCAGTGAAGAAAGTTGTGACATCTTTCCAGAATGGGGAATGGGCTCTTGGTACGTTTCGTTTGCTCAGAGGTTTCCCAGTGCAGTGGTGTTGGGGGAAGGAAGACAGAAGGAGAGTTTCCCAGCGTGTTCTGGCGTAAGCAGGTGTTCTAGACAAATAATATCCATACTTGGATCTGTCATGGGATCCACACCTGAGGTGAATAGACATATGTGTTGTGTCTCATCAGGAAAGGCTTTGCCACATAATTAGAGGATCATGTGTTTGAAGCCAGGGCTACACTGTGAAGTCCTATCTAAGAAAAATATATGGGTATGTGTGTGGATGTGTGTGTGTGTGTGTGTGTTAATTTCATTGTTGATTTTAGTCTCCAAGATATGGAAGCTTAGAAATTTGAAGTTATCAGTCAAGAAACAGTGTTTTGCCAATATGATATGGCCATAGAAAACATGTGTAAACAGATATTCAATGAGTAAAGCATCAGAGTTTATAATCATAGTTTTTTTTAACCCTTAAGTATATAGAAAAAGAGATCAAGTATTTAAATAGCAATCATTCAGTTATTGAACATTTTCCATGAAAAGGTGATGGCAGGCAGCAATTTGTCTAGAGAAATTGATATTCATTGTTATAAATTCCAGAATTCAAGAGGTGTCTTAAATTTCAGTGTTAGGAATAACTCAAGGGGAAGGAAAAAAGATATTATGTTGGGTATATTTTAACTAAGAACTACTTACCCGATTGTGTGACTTAGGGCAAATTCATTGACCCCTAGAACTGTGCAAAGAGATGCTTTGACTTCACATTTGACTTCTTGTGAACAGTCATGGTAATGACAGTTTGGCCTCTGGCCTATCTGTCCTTTTTATTTCTCCTTTCTAAAGAGGTTTTAAATACCCTTAACATTAATAATATATCTTTATTTGTAAAAGTACATTTATAATCTGTTCATTGGCATAATATATCTTTATTTGTAAAAGTACATTTATAATCTGTTCATTGGCATAAAAATAAATATCCTCTCTTTACACAGACAGAAAAATGAAGGCTAAATAAATTCAGTTACCCAGTGAAAGGGAAATCGTTGAAAGTGAGATGTTACTTTGAGGAGTTTTTTGTTTTTTGTTTTTTGTTTTTTTTTTCCTAACTGTAGGCTTCTCTAAATAGCATTCAACTACAAAGCTATACATAATAAAGAGTTATTATCTAGGAAAATGTAACTATCTTTAAAAACAAAAACCAATTTCTATATATGGTCTGCATACTTGTGTCCTCATCCCACCACAGTCACTCTCTCTCTTTTTGCTTCCTATTCTCAGCCTCAAGACATTCCTCCTACAGTGGGATGTCTGTCACCATTCCCCCATATGCCTGCAATTAGAACACATATTACATCTACAGCAAATCAACCTAGAGAGACTGAAACCACCAGCATATTTAGCAATGCCTATCTCTACAGAAGTAAAAATCAAAAAGTAAAAAAAAAAATACTGTGTAATAACTTTTCATGATTAACAGTAGAAATTTTGATGGATTCTGTATTTTATGAAGAAAATATGTACAATCAAAGTTCATTCATTAAAGAACACACACACACACACACACACACACACACACAAACACAATTTTAACAGTCTTTTGGCATATATACCTAAAATAAGTTATGTATTTCATAAGTAACTGATAAAATATCAGCAACTTATATAGTATTAACTCATAAGCAATAACTAAAATGCTTCAACACCTCTTTTCTAGGCTATGAAATAAACAAATGACAGATATTATAAAACAAACTTGAAACATTGTGGTTTGAATGAGAATCACCTCTGTAGTCTCACATGTTTGAATACTTTGTCCCAAGTTCATGGAACTCTTTGGGAAGGACTGTGGGGTTTGCTCTGGTTGGAGGCCATGTGTCACTGTTGCTGGCTTTGATATTTTAACAGATGCTAGTCATACCCAGTATTTCTCTCTTCACCTCTTCGTTTGTAGCAAGATGTGACCTCTCTGCTATTTTTCCTGCCACACCTCTGCTCCTCCATCTTGTACTCTCACACTTTGAAACTGTCAGCCCAATTAAACACTTTCTTTCATAAGTTGCCTTAGTTATAGTGGTTTTTGTCACAGTAATATTTAAGAATATAAGACAAAACTTAACTTTAAAATAGACACCAAAGAATAAGAAACTCTTGAGAGTTGGAATATCTGCTAACCTTCAATTGGAATGATAGATCATCACTTAAGCTAGGAATTGTCTTAACACGTTCTATAAAATCCCAAAGATTCCATGAAATCTTATGTTTTCATATAGCAGAGTAGGGATATCATAGTTGTTTTAGTTGGCTTCTAAATATCGTTATGAATATGTTATGAGTAGATTCTAATTTTAATTGGCTAGACTAATATTAAATTCTAGACTAGAGTTCTACTCCAAATGGCCAAGTGGCACCAGATGGCTGAGGAAGTGTTATTCAATATGACAAGCAATCATTAAATTAGCTAAATAGTTATTAAGCACCAGACAAGCAAAGATATGAAGTACAGTTCTTGATTTCAAGACAATGACATGAGGAATAATTTGAGTATTATGAGAAAGCTGATACTATAACAATAACTCCATTTAGTAACATTTATTAAATTCCTATTAAAGACTAGATAAAGAGAAATTGGTGGAAACTGAGTAACTGCCATGACCACAAAGCAAACAAATCTGTTTATCATTTCCATAGCCTGAATTTTTGTGGATTTGCTTTTGTTGGTTATGTTTACAACCCAAAAGGTTCCTGTTGTAACACACATGAAATTTCCTTTTATGTTGTTGTCCATCATTCAGTCTCACCTGGAAAGTCTGCTACATCTTGCCTTCTGCTAAGGTTCTTATGTTTGCTGTTTGCTTTCCCGGTTCTTGTAATCAATACATATTTCACATTTTGTGCTACCTTCCCCCTTTTTTATCACCTACTTATCAGGACTAAAATACTTAGAATATATCAAGATATATCAGTGTTACAAAAGCAATTGAAAGTTATTATCTCCAAAATGTTTTTTTCTTTTTTAAGTTTGGATGAAATTTAACACAGTTTCATGAAACATCTGCCGTTGTCCATTTCATACTGTAGTAAGTAGACTATTTATATTTGCCTGCCTTACAAGTTTTAAAAATTATACTCACATATGTTTTAAGAAAAATATAGGACAAAAATTATAGAAACATGTTTTACTTTAAATAAGCAATATATGCCCATGGGACATATTTTTATTTACTTGTTTCTCATTTGTAAAATATTAAACTTTGCTTTTTATATGCCTTTGCTGAAGTAAACATTAATGTTAAATCAAACACATATGATCATTTAATGGACTTCACTAATAAACAGTTTCCATGAAAATTCAGTTTCTGCAGCTTCTTCATTTGTCAGTTGGGTGAAATAGAATCGTGTGAAGAGTTCAGATATTTAATATGTTAATTCATCCTACAGTTTCTCAAAGCACAATTTGTGTTACATAAATAAAAAGGATTTGGAACATTTACAGAATGAAGTTTATAGTCACTGAGATCTTGAATATCTGCAATATTCCTTGCTTAGACATATAAATTAGGAATAAAACTACCTTTTCAACTCAAACTTACCTTGCCTACATACTGATAATCAGAACCTGTATACTCTTCCAGTAAGAAAAACTGGTTCCACATCCAGCCTCGTTTTTGACGGTGCAGGATTTTACCATCATTCTTTCTGATACGGGATTCTCCAGTCATTTTCTCAGGCCCAGGAGTCCTTCTGAACGTTAACTCTGGAGAGCAGAAGGGGGAAAGGAATGCCCAGAAAATGAACAGTCTCAAGAACTGATAGACTGTCATAGTTCACTTCTTGAAGTATTCCACTGTAGATGATGAAAATGTTGTCCTGTTTATGGTATCAGATCTCAACTGGCTTCCAACATTTCATTAATGCTGTGCACATGTCCAAGAGCTTCAAAAAACAAGCAAACAAATAAAAATAGTTAATGGAAATCGTTTTGATTTTTTTATTAGAAATTTGAAATGAAAACAGCTAGGTAAAAACACTAAAGAAAAACACTATCTTTTTCTAATTCATAAAATAATGATCAGTTTTACAAAGCGCTCTTTGTCTAGAAGAGTATCTACAATTCAAGAAACGACATGAGTACTTTCTTTCAAATTAATTGTTAGAACACCATTATGATTCTTTCTCTTTCAGCACAGTGTTAAAGACTTGTAATTTCAAAAAAGATAGATGCCACTGTGAATGTCAAACTTTCTGTGATTTAGCATAAAATTAAATTTTGAAAATAAAATTTGATTCAAATGAACTGTATGAATTATGGAGGAATTATGAAATGCAATTACTTAAGTAGTTTCTAAGTGGTTTCCATTGCTTGTTCTAATTTAATCAGAGAATACAGAAAGTTAAAAAGAAAGAAACCCGTGGACAAGAGGCTACCACTTCCTACTAAGTTAGTCTACGTACCACCAAGCTTTTCGTCACGAGAAGAGGCACTACTCTCAAACTGATTTGTGATAAAGTTGACACTAGTACGTGGGAGAATCTACCAATCTGCCAACTCTGTGCAAGTGTACTAACTTGGAATCTGAACACTCCTTACCACAGTTCTGCCATCACTTGGTCTAGAAGCCTAGAATATATAATATCTACTATGGTAATAGCCTACTAACTCCTCTGCAACCTCCTACCTGCCACGCTTTTCCGTACAGCATCTCCAAACATACATACATACATCTCCATAGCATTCATATGCATCTCAGTTGTGAGGTTGAGTTTTAAAATGTCTTATTTCTGTGTGGATGCTCATTGCACTGAGAGCAGAAAGTAGTATCTACCCAAATATGTGGCAGTGGATTTCACAATGACCTGTTACTTCATACAGTTATTTCACTTTAGCCCTTTACTTCAACACAATAAAATGACTCCTCTAAAGCTAGAGTTATTTTTCTGTAGATCTCTACTTAAATCTTAGCCTTCAGTTCTTGTTCGGAAATCTACTCTGACATTTTATGTACCACAATGCACTATATATGTCTTACTTTTTTCAAGTATATATTACACAAACCCAAAAAATTCTTAGTGAAAGAGATGTTTGTATATATTCAGTGTCCAGAATGGAGCCTTACATGTCAAGAGACATTCATTAGCCACTTTCAATAAGAAATAATATAAATATAACCATGCTAACATCTATCATTTCCTCTTCTGTGAGCTTCTATCAAATTTTTGTGTATAAAAACACACTTTACAATAACAGTTGCTTGTGTTTCATTGTAATTCAGACACATTTTTATTTTATAAATTTGCTTATATTATTAAAACTTTACAGTAGCTCATTTTATTTCTATAGATCATAGTTATTCTAAATTACTTTGAGAATAACATGATTGAATTCTATGTGTGTCCTAAGAAGCACTCCAAATATTATGGAATTCACATTTATGCTTTTACTCACTGATATCTGTTAACAATTTGTTTTGTTTTCTTTTCCTTTATTTTTAAAATGATTGAAAGGTTAATGCAAATGTTCTCTAGAAATAAGATTAATGATGAATCAGTGTCTCCCTTGAGTGTATTAAATAACAGCAAGCACATGAAGTCATACAATGTGATCGATATGAACTCTATTATAAAATGCCATGCAATACTCTACCAGAGTTTAGCAATGAGCTGGTTCATAAAGTGATTTTACATCCCAGAGCCATGACATTCAGACACTCATATTGATTACATTCTAGGTAGTAAGAACATTCACTAAAATGCTGTTTGTATTTCTGTGAATTAGGATATGTTGCATTGTGCAGAATACTAAACTGTTTCTTTGGGTAAAGAAGTGTGTGAGTTAGTGTTTCTTCTAAAACATTAAGATTTATTGAGGCAACAATACTCAACTCATCTGCTTTTATCATTAACAAAATTGACAGCAACTATACTGAATATTGCTTCTCATTCTATGTACAGCCATAAACTACTAATAATTATAAAAGAGAATTAACAGTTTGGAAATTAGGACCTACTATATATTTGAATACTTAACATGTAATCAAAGCTCTACATAATAAATAAAATCACTTTTTCATTATCACCATATATTCAACCGTTTAATGATTCAATACTGTAGGAATACTCAAAAGTTGCATACTTTAATAATGGTGTAAATAAAAGTACATTTGAATACAGTTTACATCCAAACTATTTGACGTAATCAGTTCAAACAATGAATGGCTAAGATCAAAACCTGAAGTTACAGCACATGCCGGTGAGGATTTGGTGAAAGAGAAACACTCCTCCATTGCTGTTGGAAGTGGAAACTTGTACAGTGACTGTGGAAATCAATCTTGTGTTTTCTTGGATAATTGGGAAGAGCACTACCTCAAAACCCAGTTATACCACTCCTAGGCATATACCTGAAAGATGGTCCACCATACAACAAGGACATTTGCTCAACTCTGTTTATAACAGCATTATAAGTAATAGCCAGAATCTAGAAACAACCTGGATGTCCTTCAACTGAAGAACGAATGGATAAAGAAACCCTGGTACATTTACACAATGGAATAATATTCTAAAGCTATCAAAAACAAGGAAAGTTTGAAATTTACAGGCAAATGGATGGAACTAGAAAAGATCATCCCAAGACAGGTAACACAGACCATAAGATACTCATGGTATATGCTCACTTATAAATGGATATTAGCCAAATAAAACAGGATAACCACACTACAATACATAGACCTAAAGAAACTAAATAACAAGGATGACCCTAGGAAGAATGCTCTATTCTCATATAGAAGGAGAAATAGAATAGACACCACAAGCCGTTAAAGAGAAGGAATAGGAAGTGAGTCTAACACAGAGGTTCTTTGAAAGACTGCATCCAGCAGGGGCTCCAAGCATATGCTGAGACACACAGAGAAACTTTGGGGTGAAACACAAGGAGTATTATGGAAGAGTTGGGGAACAGACAGACCTGGAGGGTTCAGGAGCTTGATAAGGAGACTAATAGAGTGAAGAAATTCAGACGGAGCAGAGGTTGCCACAAAGATTGATGCACCAACCAAGGACTATGCATGGTGAGGACCTAGACTCTCTGCTCAGATGTAGTTGATAGGCAGCACAGTCTCCTTGTGGGTCCCATAATATGGAGAGTAGAAACTACTTCTGATATGGACTCTGGCCCACACACGTTGCTTATTTCCCCCTGGTAGGGCAGCCTTGCCAGGACACAGAGGAAGAGGATACAGGCAATCCAGATTGAGACTTGATAGGCTCAGGTCAGATGTTATAGGAGGAGGGCTCCCCTTCTGAGGACTAGGGGGAGAGAGGGAGAGTAAGATCAGGTGGTGATGAAGGAGGGGGCTACAGTCCGAATTTAAAATGAACAAATTAAAAATTAAGAAAAAATAAAATTTACATCAAAATAGAAAGTTGTATCCACTCATCCTTATTTTCTCCCAAAGTTAAGTATTGTTACACATATTTTTAAGGTTGGGAGACAGTATGTAGACACTTTAGTGTATTGCTTAAAATGCTAACTGACTAAAGACTCCCAGAGATCCTTCTCTTTTCATCTTCCCTCCTGATGGCATTACAGGTTCATAGGAACACTCCTAGCTTTGTTTAAGTATGCTAGAGATCCAAACTCACGTCCTCATGTCCACACAGAAATCATTTTATGCACCGAGCCATCTTTGCCGTATGCCACACAACAGTATCTCTTTTCTTGGACAAAGTACTGAATGAATCTCTTTGCAAGTACATAGGAATGAGATTGTCATGCTGATCTCATTTTAGTTTCATAATCAAAGAATTTTCATTCTTCACAGGAAATGGTTATCAAAATATTGCTTCCTCCCAAACAAGCTAATTTCAGTATGTAAGCCTGCAACATCACATGCTATAATGTAATAGGCACGTCAGTGAATGTCAGTTATTCATTGTCTCTACATATCATTGCTGATCACTACCATCTATCATTGACTACTAAAAAAAAACTTAGTCGTTTCTCAGTTAATTGACAATATTCATTTAGGATCTTGATATAATAGACTTTACTCATTCACCATCTATAACAATAATATAAAGTGCTAAGGAATATTCAGAGCAAATTTATATCAATGTGAGTGGTCACTTTAAATACTTTTAGAAATTCATACAAAAACACAGTCTAATGAGATTTCAATATTGAAAAACAAAAGGATATTTTTCAGGTGTATTTTTACAATTCAAATGACTCAGAGCACATTAAATACTTCCTTTTATCTAACTAATGCCAATTTATGCATCTTGAATAAAGAATTATGAGAAAATTGAATCAAAGCGTTACACTAAGGACTCAAATAAAATGAAGCCATATGCTTGATCATATTTTCCAAGAGTTCATTACACACTACCTACTGTGCTATAATGTCAGAAAAGTGTGTAATTCTGCATTGAATATTTAACACTCTATTTTCTTAAAATAAAGTGTTCTTCCATACATGTCTGTTTAGATATAACTTAAAACAAGGTACATAAATTATTACTAATACAGGGATTCACACAGTGCTAAAAATCTTTGAAAATGACCAAATGTAAATACCACTTACAACATCTTTCAGTGTGAAAGAATATAGGTTCTTTAACCTAAAGATAAAACAAGATTATAGTACTATACTTATAAAACCTTATTTGTATATTTAATGCAGCAGAGCATAGACAAGCTGATCAAATAGGCACATGGTAGCTTTTCAATGGAGCAATAGGTACAAATGAAGCCTTACTAATCTCACTGCTAGTACAGTTAGCAATGCAGAATAAAGTACAAAAAGCTCTGAACTTTGCTATACCTCTTCAAAAAATGGTTGTTATTACTTGTAATTTCAGGTCAAGAATGTGACCTGCGTGCAGACCCTTCATGAACTTCTCCAGCTATAAAACATACCAACATCCTCACAGAACAATTTCAAAGCCAAATACAACTCACATGAATTTGAAAAGGTGGAGGGGTAAATCATATATTAGCGGGAAACAAAGGATTCAGTGAATGAGATACCACCCTCTCTAACGTTCTGCTAGCAGGTAAAAGAATAGCATTCAAGAGTTTTTCCTGCTGTTTCCACAACTTTTTGATCCAGCTGCAAATGAGAGTCCCAGATGAACCTTGATCCATGACCAACTTAGCAGTGCCAGTACAGCTGTGGCATTATACCTGCTGCTTCCTGGAAATCTTGTATTACTGCAGCTGGAGTTTATTTCATTATATGGAGTGAACAGCAAGAATGCTCTCAGGGTAGCTTAAAGATGTTCAGATAAAAGCCATCTGCTACCCAATTTTCTTGGATTCAGGACTTAAATGGGTTCTGTAAAACAATGTGACACACACACACACACAAACACACATATATATTTTTTCGGAATGCACATACACAATGCTTATTATTCATCTTTGCATGCATATTCTATGGAGAATCCAGAAAAAGGAAGAGCTAAAGAAAAAATTTGTTAGCAATCATAATCTATTAAATCACTTCCAACAAGAACAGTTGCACATGTACTAATAAATAGTGTATAAACTTAGTTGCCACCCGTTTTGTGTTTTCAACTGTGTAGATTGTATGCTGTGTACAAACTACACTGGAACATTTTATGTGTTTAGGCTACTGTACTTGAAAGTGGAAAATTCCATAACACAATCCATGAAAATTAATCAAATGAACAATCATATGGTGATATGACATTGTGTTCCTTTTGCATTCTACATGATTTTTAAGGCATATGGACAGTTATTTCTATGAGGAAAAGCACATGAATAAGAAGTGTCCATGTGAGATGCATGTGAGAGGCAGCTGGGATAAGGCAAAATAAACAGGACTACATGGTTAGTACTGAGATATCACTTGTGTTTACTATTATGAAAGGCCCATCGGTAGACAGTATATCACATTTATATGGAAAACTACTCTATAAAAATTTCCTAAATTATTCATTTGTAGCCAACAAGTAATACTGAAACAACCCCACAGAAGTTTGATTTCATTTTCTTGAGGACAGGGTCCAATCTGTAGCGTATTTTTTATTTATTGTAATGCTTGGTTCAACACTAAGCTATATTTTCCAATCATCATTTGAAAAAGTTTCAAATAATAGCAAGGCTCATTTATTTGTATCTAAATATTTATTTAATTTAATTCCTTTTTGAATTTTATTTTATTAATTTATTCATATTACATCTCAATTGTTAGCCCATCCCTTGTATCCTCCCATTCCTCCCTCCCATTTTCCCCTTACTCCCCTCTCCTATGACTGTGACTGAGGGGAACTTCCTCCCCCTGTATATGCTCATAGGGTATCAAGTCTCTTCTTGGTAGCCTGCTATCATTCCTCTGAGTGTCACCAGGCCTCCCCATTCAGGGGACATGGTCAAATATGAGGCACCAGAGTACATGTGAAAGTCAGACCCCACTCTCCACTCAACTGTGGAGAATGTCCTGTCCATTGGCTAGATCTTGGTGGGAGTGAAGTTTACTGCCTGTATTGTCCTTGGCTGGTGCCATAGTTTGAGCGGGACCCCTGGGCCCAAATCTGCCTATCATAATTTTCTTCTTGTAGGTTTCTAGGATCCTCTGGATGCTTCAACTTTGTCATTCTCCCATGCTTCTCTCATCTAGAGTCCCAATAGGATGTCCTCCCCTCTGTCCCAGTTTCTTGGTTAGTGAAGACTTTCATGGGACATGGCCTTGGGCTAGTATGCAGATATAAGTGAGTATATACCATTTAACTCTTTCTGCTTCTGGATTAACTCACTCATTATGATCATTTAATTCTTAAAGGCATCCTGCTCTTGACTTCGATAGTAGACTCCAGTATAGCTTGTTATATACTTAAAACAATGATCTACAGTCTGGGATGCATCTCATTGAACACATTATTGAACAAAATCTTAAGGTTTGTTTTAGTTATTCTGTTTCTGAGTGAATTGAATTTAGAATTATTATTCTACAGATAGGGTACTGAAACTAAATTACTGAGTGCTGCTTGTAGTTCAGTGTGTCTGCTCCTACTCAGCTGGCTACACAAACACTCTCAAAAAGTTCTCATCATCTAAGAGTTAATGGTGAGAATGTTTAAAAAAAAAAAAAGAGCCTAATTTAAAAGGGATGTTTTAAGGAATTATTTTTTGTGAAAATTACAGTTATCCTGATGCAAAAGAAACGGTTGTGTGACAGTATTCACATGCCGTATGCCCTGGAATATGGTTTTTGGTATACAGTGCAGGACAGGAGTTAAAAACTAAATTGTGGCAATAACATGGAGTGGGATTCCATTGTATGCCTTGGAAATATAGGTCACAAAGATACATAGGGTAGGGAAAAGAATGTGCTAATGTATTAAATGTATGCATAGAAGAAACAAGAAAATATTTCTTTAAGATGAAGGCTTGAATGTAAACTCATGTTCAGGTCTGTTTTAGCATGGTTTTACCGACTGAATCCAGAATAGTGTTATGCTTCCCTAGAACATAACCATTTGTCTTCTTTTTTTAATTTTATTTTATTAATTTATTCATATTACATCTCAATGGTTATCCCCTCCCTTGTATCCTCCCATTCTTCCCTCCCTCCCATTTTCCCTTTACTTCTCTCCCCTATGACTGTGACTGAGGGGGACTTTCTACCCCTGTATATGCTCATAGGCCTTTGTCTTCTTAAGATTTGTTTTTGACTTTTAAGAAATGTGACAAATTTTTCTCAACTGAATATATAAATACAATTATATTAATAATACATATAAAGGCTTTTATTTAATTTATGTATTTATTATTTTATTTATTATTCACTTTTTTCTCTTACTTAAAAATAAATCAATTCCATTGGCCGCTAGATGTATTCTGAGCTTTCTGAGCACTGAGTTCTATGTCTATCATGACTAATGGTAAGGTTGCCTCTCATTTTAGTGTCAAATATATCAGGAAGGATTAGCCTCAAAAACAGACAGGAGAATTTTTATCTACAGGTTAATCTGTCAGTTCTGGAAAAGTATGACAGTAATGCTATGAAATGCAGTCATAGCATTATAAGGAAAAACCTAAGGCTACCAAGTGCCTCTTACAGTGTTCTAAAATGCCTGGAATAATTTAGAAATGAACAGTCTGTATTGTGGTTAAACTTATACTTTCTAGCTGGTAAGATTGCTCCATGCGTGAAGAACTTATTGCCCAAGCACCCATTAGTACATTCACAAATAAAGTCGGACACAGCACCTACCTGCATTTATAACTTCAGCTCTTGATGAGTGAAGAAAAGAGGATCCACAGGAGTTTAAAGCTAGTCAGTTTAGCCAAACAAGGAGCTTCATATTCATTTAAAATCTATGTCTCACAAAGCAAGGTATGGAGTGATTAAAGAAGTCACCAGTGTCAACCTCTGGCCTCCAAGTGAATGTACACACACACATTTGCAAGTAAACATGTTCCCAGGCATCCAACATTAAGTACTAATAAAATAAGTTAGTTTGATTCCACTAGTCTGAGAGCAAATAGAAAGAACTGTTTGAGAACTGCAGATATTTGTGGGTAGTAGTTTAACAAAAAGCTAGGTCAGATCACACAGTGAATTTCTGGGTCAATGAAATCTCCTTAACATATCAAAATGAATAATCCTCCATATATAAATTCGACATGTTAAATTTCTGTTGTAAATATATCACTAGCATGACCGGTTTGCAATACAATATTGTTATTCAATAATAAAAATTCAGCTATTTTTAAAGTTTAATTTTTAAAGTATTTTGCCAGTGGAAAGAAAGGTTGAATGAATTCAAACTGTAATTTACTTAATCAAAACTGATTTTTAAATTTTTCTTTAAATGTATGAGTATGTACATGTTTTCATTTTTCATCTCTGTTCTCATTAATTTCAAACTCTAATCCCCATTCCAAAATTATCAATTTCTGAAGCATATTCTTTGAATTCCAAATGAAATACAACTTGTAGTCTTTCTTTGATAAATTTTATGAATAACTAACCTATTCAACAATCTTTGATTTCTGTTTATGAATGCCTAGATTTTGTTGTTGTTGTTTTTCCAGTACTGCAAACACGACTTGGGGAGATCCTTCATTATAATTTCTTTTCACCAACTGAAAGAATTAGAGCTCATAATTCTGATTCAGTGAATAATTTAGTGTCTGAACCCAGTGTAATATTTACCATATTTATGACTAAAATATATATCTATTCCTGTAAAAAGAAGCAAAAATGCCTGTGCACTTTCAGACTCAAAGAGAAATTACAAATTGGCTCTTATACTAATCAGATACTTGACCTACCTATAGCCACAAGTACAGTGGACACCAAATGGGAGTCATCATCTTGGTAAAAAATTGAATTGGTAAAGATAGGTGTCAGAAACGAAACAGTACATCTAAGCTATGGATCATCAAGGCCTTATCTACAAAGTGTCATTCATTCAGTCAGTTGAAAATTACTCCTATAAGGAGAATGCTGTTCAGCATTTCTTCTCTTATAATGGTAAACTCTTTCTGCATGGTTATGTTAGTACTTGCTCTTTGTCCCCTCTGCTCAGATGGCTGAATAATTGTATGTTGGAAAAGGAAAGAATAGCCTTAGTTTGTGTACACACACACACACACAAACAAACAAACACATAAACACAAAGGTCCATAATGGACTAAGTTAAGCAAACAGACTATTTCCTTTTGAGGATACTTTGATGTATTATACTGAATTTTATCAGAACTGGGCGGATGCAGTAGAAATACGTGGAGGCAGTGAGGTGGAAGAGCATGCAGAACAATCTCTAGGATTTCTGTAGACCATGTTTTTTATTTTTGTCATCCCATAACATATCAAGAAATAAAGATAGTCAAAAATGAATAATGTATTTCAAGGCATAATTTCCTATAATTTGGGTCTTTTATAGAAATTTAGTAGTTCTTTTGGTATCTTCTATTATTACTTTTCATTTCTTTCTAGGCTCTATAATTTAGTCCTCTATTATTTGTATGGTTATCAAAGATTGACTCTGCAAGCTTCCTCTTCACTCAGTTATTTCCTTTGCAAAGAGGAGCTTTAGATTTTCCTATGATTCCACTTGTTAGTTCTTGGTGTCATTCCTTAAGCTTTCGGATTTCAATTAAGAATGATTTCACCTATATTCCAACTACAAGTTATACATGGAAGGAAATGAATTTACAAAACCCACCAGAATTACAATAAATATATCGTCTTTTCTTTTGTAAACACATGCATTACCTTTTAAATGATTTTTTTGAGAATAGTTTTCAGGCTTTATCTTAAGTTACAGCATTTTTTTCTGATAATAAAATACTGAAATAGAGACTTTAATTTACAATGTTTTAAATTTTATGTAATTGAAATATAATTAAATCATCCCCTCTTTCCTACCTCCCATGCTCCTTGTTCTTTTTAAAATTCATTACCTCTTATTCTTTAATTAATATTGTTAAATGTATATGCAAATCAATTCACAAAGGATACTTGATGTATCTGTTTAAGGCTGTTTATATTTTTGGGACTAACTGCTTGGGATTGGATAGCCATTTAGAGTCCTCATCTCTAGAAAAGGTAAATTCTATCTCTCTCATCATTTTTTAACTTCTTGTAGCTCTTCATGTATGTGTGAGTTATCCCATCGCACACTGACATGTCAAATGATACAGTGATTGTTTTGGTCTGGGTTAAGCAGCATCACTGCTGAGACCTCATGAGTATAGCTTCCCTGCCATATACCTAAAAGTCAATTCTCTCAGTGGGCTTCCTGATAGACCTTGGTGTCTTGAAAGAAATAGAAAAGAAGTAAGGAAAATAAAAGTAGAGAAATGAGACAATGTGCTTTATGAGAAGGAACAACAACAAAATCACTGAAATCTAAACTTTAATTCTTCTAGAAAGCACATATCTCTGGAAGACTATTTCCTGATTTTAACTGGCAAACATATCTCTGGAAGACAGACTATTTCCTGATTTTAACTGGCAAACATATCTCTGGAAGACTATTTCCTGATTTTAACTGGCAAACATATCTCTGGAAGACTATTTCCTGATTTTAACTGGCAAAAACTTTTAGGAGATAATCCTAAATGAGGACCCGTGGAAGAAAAAATGGCAAGTGGGATTTTGTCAAAATAGATATAAAACTTCTTCCTCACAGATGAATAAAATGGAAAAAGAGTCTATAGACTAGGAGCAGAGCTGCAAAACTTTTATCTCAGAAGAATCTTCACATTCAATCTTAAGAAATTGCATGCCCATTCTAATGTACACGTACACACTCACACACACACACACACACACACACACACACACACACACACACACACACAGTACAAAGCAAAAGAAAATTTTCTACCAGGAATCTGCAAGAATTTTAAAAAACACCATACATAGATTTAAAAAGCATCTAAAAAAGTTGCTCAATTTCATTTATCTTTGGGGACAAAATGTGAAAATTTTTGTCCTAATTAAACCAAATATGCATACTAAGTCACAAAATTAAAATATCCCATTCTTTTTAAGTGTATCTTAAGGAATGCACAAGAATAGACACCTGGAACAAATGTAACTATGAGGACGGACAGTATCGGCTACTTCAGGAAACATATTTTCTTTTTCTTAGACATCTACCTGTGGATTTATTTGATTAACTTGATACAATAGTCTCATCATAGAGTTTTGAAAATTACAATTATCCAGATGTAGCCCTATAGTAATGTATATTCATTACCATCAAAAAACAAGGGGAAACACCTAAAAACACCTTAAAAGGAGGGGTGGACAAATTGTGGTATATAGACTACACAAGCAATGTAATTAACTGTTGATAATGATGCAGCAATAAGCATCATTGCATGTTGAATACACTGTGTTAAGAGAAACAAACCGTGCAAAACTCTTATCAGATGTTTGATTGTACTTAATATGACATTTGTAAAACAGCAAAGATGTAGGTATATGAGACAGATTGTAAATAATAGAATTATAGTCACAACATAATAACATGAGGAACCTTCAGAAGACATGAAAATGTATTCTGTCCTGGCTGCCATAGTCATTACTGAAGGGTCTTAATAAAACTCACAGAACTTTGCACAAAACACATCTTACTCTATGTTAACTTAGGCCCCTATGACTGGCCTAACAAATAGATAGCGTGACGTTAATTATCAATGTGAGGTATACTTAAACAAAAACTACAATGTAAGAGTACCTCCCAAATGAAAATTTAAAAAAATATTTACCTTCCTTGAATTTCATGCATCATATTTTTAATTTTTAAAGTACTATCTTATGTATTTTTTGTAAAGTTCACAAATTTATACAATGTACTTTGAGCATATTCACCTATCACTACCTCCTCGCAGCTCCATAGAATTCCCCAATCTTGTCTTCTGGCCAACAGTATGCCTCTACTGTATCATTATTAGAAAATGCATAAGTCATTAGAAACCTTAAAGAATGTATAATCATATAAATTACATAAAATATCAAATTATTACATATTAATGATATATCTATTGGGAATCCAAGTATGAGTCATTGTTTTAGATATTTGTTTCAATTGTTTCTTTATTCTACTCAGACACCACAAAATATTAAATAAATAAACATTCCATTGGACACATAGCTTCCTGTCTTTGCTTGATGTTTTTGGATTCTAGTAATGTATGTCTGTACAAAACAACAGCTTAAATTTAATAGCCCTAACAGCGTGAGAAATATTTTGTGTTATCGAACACACAGACAGACAGACAGACAGACACACACACACACACACACACACACACACCACCACCACCACCACCACCACCACCACCAACACCACCACCAACAACAAGATCTTTATAAACTTATCAGAACTTTATATTATTCTCAGTTTGGCCTGGACACCTTCAGCTTCAGCAAACAGGGGTGAGTGCAAGAGTGCATAAAATATGAAGGCTGTGAAAGCTCATGCCTGCTTATGGGAGTGTGTAATTTAATAAAGTGTTCATTGATGTCAGCACGCCGGCACATCAGACCTGTGAGGGAGTCGATGCGGGCAGCAGAGAGACTCTTACTACTAATTAGATGACTCAAGGCCGATTACATTTTCCCTTGGAGAAAGACACAAGGGTGGGAGAGTTAGTCTCAAAGGGATTTAGATTCACAAGTAGCTGATGGAACAGAAACCAAATAGGAAAAGGCACACATTAAGTATAGCCAACTAGGAAAATGAACTTGGCGGGACTGCATTATTTATAAGAAACTTATGAAAGTGTACACTAAGCTTCTGTTGTTCTTACTTTATTCACATACAAATTCAAGGCATAAATTTTTAATAGGGAACAGTATTTTTGTTGCTTGCTTCCTAAGTTTTATAACATTCTCTAACTCTTAAATAAATTTGTGTGTTATGACTTAGAATTCCTTATCGTATATTTCACATCTTGTTGGCTATTGAAGTCTACTCCATAGAGCCATGTAAAATTACAAATGCATAAGTAAAATTAAAGGACTTAAATTGTGTATCCTTTAAAAAACTAAGATTTCTGATTTAAGATCTTATATATAAAATTTTTATTCATAAATAAAAGCATGTTTTCCATAAGTGCTGAATTAATCTTTATTTTCCCTAGTAAATTGATATGTGTATAAATGATTATCTGATGAACAAATATTGTTGCTCAACATTGCTACAAAGATAATTTCATATTTGAAATAAATCCTCTATTTTTCTATTGATATTATCAACCTGTACACTTTTAACTCCTGGAAAACCTTTGAATCCTCAAATGTTGAAATTGCAACACCTTTTACAAAAACAACCAAACAAAAAAACAAAAACAAAGAGAAAATGTTCAACTAAGTAAGAACAGAAAATTTTTATAAAATTGAGACCTACACATACGAAAGACTACAGACTGCTAATATAATTATCAAAGTTTTTTTTCAGTAATGAAACTGACATGGGTTTCTGGAAGGATGGCTTAGGCAGTGGTTCTCAACCTTTCTAACACTGTGGCTCCTCATATAGTTTCTCCTGTTGTGGTGATGGCCAACCATAAAATTGTTTCCTTGAGATATCATAACTGTAATTTTGCTATCGTTATGACTCATGGTGTAAATAAGTATTTGATATGCAGAATATCTGAATATGTGACCTCATAAAAGGGATCATGACCCACAAATGGGATCCACTGGCTTAGTGTCTGCCTTGGAACTCACGATTATGAGTTCCAGCTTATTTGTAACTCCAGGGCAGTCAAGGTAGGATTAACAGGATATATGGGACTTGCTGAGCAGCCAGCCTGTCTAATCAGGTGAGAGTCTGCCTAAAAAGCAAGGTGAACAACTTCTAATGAACAGTAGAGGTTGATATCTGGTCTCTACATACATGTGCACAACTGTGTGTGAACCCATGCACACACAAAAACCTTCACACACAAAAAAAAACTAGGTGGGCATTTCTAAGGTCTGATATCAGGCGCTGGAACTGGCCCCTGCAAATGTTTACATTACGTGTGCATCTCCTAGATACATGCATATGTGCACACACACACATACACACGTAATTACTCCACACACCACACACTTGTACACACCCATACACATACCAGCATGGGGGCAGAGAGAGAGAGAGCGAGAGAGATCAAAGAAGAAGAATCTGCTAAGAAATGGAGCTGAGTCTGTGCTTAAGTATTGAGTGACTGCCTAGCAACTAACTGTGTGAGCCCTGCTAAACAGATATTCAAACTATAAAATAGTACATAAAATATAAAATAAAATTGCATTTTCTCAAACAACGAGAAAAACATGTTTAAAAGAAAACTATGATCCCTGTGCCGAATTAATTCCTTCCATGAGCACTTAATATTTTATATGAAATTATTATTATACAATGTAATGAAGAAACAATGCAAAGCAGTAAAATTGTAAACAGGCCTAAAATTCAGCATAGTAAAAATAAATGTGTTAGTAATATCAATTGAAAAAAAAAAACACAGCATTTTACTCCTATTTTATTATTCATCACATATATCACATGTATAAACTTTATATACTGGTAAGAATCACTGTGGAATAATTAGAAATCCATAAATGACGCTGCCTTTATGGTGGCTTCCCTCGCCTCTCCTCATCATCACAAACACACACCTAGCGGCCCGCACAATCCCAGCCATCACGATTCTCCATTAAAATCAAGCTGGTTTTTATACACACATGTGCACCTTTGTGGTTGTGTTTGCATTTGGTGGTATGCATGTTCACATGGGTGTGACCTCATGTGTGTATTTTCATGTAGAGACTAATGTACATGCCCAGATATACTCAGGAGCTAGCCATCATGGAGAGGAGACAAGTTCTCCGCTGTGACCTGGGATTCAGCAATTATGTCAGGGAGGCCAAAAAGCCTGATGGAGCCCCTTCTACCCTACACTAAGATTACTGTGAGACCAAAACAAAAACAATATACCTTATGAATTAGGAGTTTATTTTCAGTTAAGGCAATTAAGAATAAGTTCTTCTTTGCCTTGTGTTAAGTCTTCGCATGTTAAAGTTTCTATTTAGAATTAAGAGTATGTTTTTCACCAACCAAGGACCATGTATAGACTGGACCTAGGCCCCTTACACATATGTACCAGAGGAGCAGCTTGGTCTTCATGTGGGTCCTCAGGTAAAGGAAGTGGGGCCATCTCTGTCACGGACTTTCTTGCATACTTTTTGATCACTTCCTTCTGAGGGGCTCCCTTGCCAGTTGTCTGTGGTAGAGGATGTGCTCTGTTCTGATGAGACTTGACATGCTGGGATGGATAGGTAGGAGGGCTTCCATTTTCTGAGGTGCAGATGAAGAGGAACATGGAATGAAGAAAGTGAGACCAGGAGGAGAGGAGGGAGGGGGCTACGATTGGGACGTAAAGTGAGTTAATTAATTAATTTAATTTTAATTTTTAAAAATAATTTGCTTCTGTTTCTTAGATCTGATATAAACTCCTTGGGGGCCCTATTCATTTATATCCTTTCCCATGGTCCTTTCCTTCCATAACATAACAATGCGTACCAGCCAACTCTCTTTATACTGTGAACACCTTATCTCTCCTATAAAAAGGAACTCGAGAGAACAGCAGTGGCTGCTGTCTTTCCAATTAAAGTGACACAGCCTGCGGGTCAGTCTCAAGTGCATCCAGAATATAGTTTGCTTTAATTGGACAACCATGGATTTGGTCTTTTCTCCTGGCGATAGTCAGGTGTAAGAAGTACAAGGTTGCACCCCACCTAGCTTTCTATGTAAGTTCTCACAGTCATTTTCTGGTCTTTAATCCTCATATTTGTGTAGCAGGCCCTTAACCAAATGGGCTGTTTCGCAAGACCCCTGTTTATCTTTAGTCTTAGCTCTCACTGTGAGACAGAACATAGGATATTTGTTTTCAGTTCTGGCCTATTTCACTTAACGTGATATCCTTCAGGTCCATCTATTTTCTTGTAGAAGGCAGGGTTGTTGTTGTTGTTGTTGTTGTTTTCTATCTATGATGAGCATTTCAATTGTGCATACATTCTTATTTTCTTTATTTCGTCACCAGTTATCAGGCATCTATTGATACATTTTTGTCTTAGGAATTGTGAATACTAGAATAACCAACAGGGCAATCAGCTATTTCAGTTCTATGCCAAATTCGTTTTGCTCTCAGATGTATAACCACGAAGGCATAACTGGGTCCTATTAAACTTTATTTTTACTTTTGTGAGGAATTTCCATTGTATTATCCATATTTCCATATTATTTTATATTCATGGTATCATTGTTATGAAGGATCTCTTTTCCTGAGGCCTCCACATTCTGTTTTGTTAAAAACAAGCCACTCTAAATGAGGTGAAATAGCAACTCTATTTTAGCTTCCATTTATGTTTCCCTGATCGTTAAAGATAGTGAGCGTGTTTTAATCTATTTATTGACCATTTATACTTTCTTTTCTGAAATATCTATTCAAATAATCTGATAACTTTCACTTGGTACAGATTATATTACATTAATTTATATCAGTTCTTCATATATTTTAGGTACTGTCAGAATAGCTGCTAAATATTTTCTCTGTGCTATAGGCCCCCATCATTGGCAGACTGCCTCCATTTATACAAAGCTTCTGATTGTGACATAATGTCATTTGCCAATTGATCTGCGAGAATTCAGAGAAGATAGTGTTCCCCTATCTTTGACTGTAGTACCGTACATATAACAGCAAAGTTTCTTATACATTTGAGTTGACATTGTCCAGGGTGAGAGATAGAGGTCAAATTTCAATTTGTAACATGTAAATTCCAGGTTTCCTAGGAAACTCTATTGCAGAAAACATCCCTTCTTCAATGTTTGCCCGTTTAACCATTTAACAAGAAAGATGTGGGGATGTGGCTTTGTTGACAAGTTTTTTATTTTGTTCATGCTTGCCCTCGTTCTGTGTTTATGTGAACATTGTGATCATTGTAATGTCTTTTTCTTGTCATTGCTGAGAGGGGTTTGTACTATGTAGCCATACTGTGCTTAGAACTCTCTATGTAGACCAAACTAGACTGAAACATACAGAGATGCAATGTTTTCTGCACACTTCTACCACCTAATGATGGAATTAAAAGTGTGCACCAGCATAGTCAAACCATGACATTACTGTTTTAGTAGAACTTACATTGAATCTGTGTGACATTTTGATTAGTATGAATATTTTCATTGTATTAATTCTTCCAGTTAATAGGCTATCTTTCTAACTCTTCATGTCACCTTCTTTGATTTTATTCTTATTTTTTCTCTCTTTTTTTTTTGTAATGTTTTATTATTTTCTCTGTAGAAGTCTTTCACTTCCTTAGGTAAGTTAATACATTGGGTTTCTTTGTCTTTTTTCTTTGCTTGTTTGTTTAGTGTTGCAGCTACAATGAATTGTTTAGTGTTCATATTTCTTTCTGAAGAATTTTGTTAGAAGTATATAGAAAATTTTGGATCCTGCTACTTTAGTGAATTTATTTTTAAGTTATAGTAATCTTTTGCTATAATCTCTGGACTTTTCTATAATAGCATCACAGTATATACAATAGCATCACAGTATATACAGTCTTGTGGTAATTTGACTTCTTCCTTTAGTATTTGAATGCCTTTTCTTTCATCTAATTGTTCTTTCTAAAATTTTCTGGTACTATTAAAGAGGAGCAGTAGGATCAAGCATATTCATTTTGTTCATGCTCATAGGGAAAAAGTTTTTGGACTTTTCTTAACTAGGATGATGTTTGTTGTCCCCCAGTCATGCAGGATTTTTTATCCTAAGTTATGATCTTTCTATAGCTGCTATTTAGAGCTTTTAAATTAAAGAATTTTTAATATACACACACATTTTTCTGCACCTATTGAGGTGCTCACTGAATGCATATCCTTTTCTTTTTATTTATTTTTTTTCTTTTTCATTTTTTTTATTAATTTATTCTTGTTATATCTCAATGTTTATCCCATCTCTTGTATCCTCCCATTCCCCCCCCCCATTTTCCCATATTCCCCTCCCCTATGACTGTTCCTGAGGGGGATTACCTCCCCCTGTATATTCTCATAGGGTATCAAGTCTCTTCTTCGCTATCTGCTGTCCTTCCTCTGAGTGCCACCAGGTCTCCCCCTCTAGGGGAAAGCCTTCACTTACCAGGAAACTGGGACAGAGGGGAGGGCATCCTATTGGGACTCTAAATGAGAGACACATGGGAGAATAGCAAAATAAAAGGATACAGAGGGTCCTAGAAATCTACAAGTAGAACAATATGATAGGCAGATTTGGGCCCAGGGTCCCGCTCAAACTAAGGCACCAGCCAAGGACAATACAGGAGGTAAACTTTAAACCGCTTCCCAGATCTAGCCAATGGTCAGAACATTCTCCACAGTTGAGTGGAGAGTGTGATATGACTTTCTCACGTACTATGGTGCCTCACATTTGTCCTTTTCTTTTTATGATGTGTTAGTATTAACTGATTTTTATGTGTTAAACCATAATTGTATTTGTTATCTTAGGGTTTTCTAGTACTCTGATTAAATACTGTGTTCAAAAGAAACTTGGGAGGAAAAGGGTTAATTTCACTCACAATTCCCTATAACAGTTCACCATCAAAAGTAGTGAGGGCAGCAACTCAAGCAGGTCAGGAAGCTGGAGGCAGGAGCTGATGCAGAGGCTGCAGAGGGGTTCTGCTTAAGTGGCTTGCTCAGCCTGCTTTCCTATAGAACCCAGGATAACCTGTTAAGGAATGCCCCCCCCCACACTCACAAGGGACTGGGCCCTCCCCAATATATCACTAATTAAGAGAATGAACTATAAGCTTGCTTACAGAGAGATCCTCTGGAATCATATTCTTAATTTGAGACTCCCTCCTTTCTGATAACTCTAGCTTGTGTCAGGTTTCCATATAACTGCCCAGTACACTTGGTATGAAACAAACTTGACAAGTAAATAATTATTTTACTATGCAAATTTTTGAAAACTTTTTTTTTTTAATTTGAGACTCTTGATTTCCATAACACACAATTTGCTTCTCAGTTATCCTAATACTACACTTTGACATGAAGCTTTGGGTATCAAACCTCAAGTGTGTTGACAGAATATAGGAGTGTTAAGGTAGCTGTATGTCTCAAAATGTACTTTCATCACTGTGTCTGAAGAGTAAAGGATTTGGTGTTTAGTAACTGTTGAATTCTTGAAACTTTATCCAGCATTTCACTATGAACAGAGTGTACAATAAATATATCAGGCAAGAAAAATGCCTTCTCCACCAAGAAAGAAAACCATTACAGCTGTTGAACACTGACTCTCAAGAAAGAGAAAAGAACAAAGAAGATCCAAGAGTGTCAGACCGCTAGAGCATGAATATTTCCTACCCTACACTGCATCTTCGATCTATAGTCTTTGCCTTATTCCTTTTGTTTCTCTACTGATTCTTCTGTTGGTTGGTTAATTCATGAGCATATTCTGTACTGTATGGGGCTCCCGAGACCACCCTCCCATCTATGCATTTCCATCAACTGTTTCGTATCTAGCAGACAGTCAAAAGTTCTAACTCTTACTTCACAGCTCTCAGCCATGTCCCAGAAAAGTTAACTAAACAATAGATGGTCTATACACACACATACACACACATACACACACACATACACACACACACACAAATTAAAATGTATCTGATAAAATGATCACTCTTGAAATTAGTGCAGGTGTGAAAGGGAAGTGTCACTCTGCAGTAGGAAACAGCAGGCACTCATGAGACCATTGCCACCATTATAAAGTGATGTCAATTCTTGATGAGCACTTTGATGTCACCTTTTCCCTATGAGCTCTTCCATGACTTTCAAGCTTGGTTACACCTTCCTCCAACTGGTTGGCACTCTTCTACCTCTACTGCTAGCTGGCTTCGCCTCCACAGACAGATCCTCATCATTACTGACCATGGTAGCTATGGCATGTGCAGTGCTCATATAGGTATTCTCCTGTGATGCCCAGAACTCAGACCACAACATCTAAGGCAGAATAAAAGAAGATGAAGGGAGTGGGAGGAGGGAGCTTGTAAAACCACTCTGCAGTGTATTGTAAAGAAGCCCAGCTATAGAAGTACCTCATGTTGTTACCATACACAGAGTGAAGACCTCACTAATTGATCCCTGCTTAAAGGAGTTAGTTTTATATTGAAACAGTTCTGAAATATAAACTGTCACATATGAGAAATTATTACAGGGCAGTCAATGAGATGGCACTTTTTACAAAGGATGAGTTAGTTTTTACAACATTGTGAAGTAGATTCTCACTCCTATAGATGTGAAAAGAAATGCTATGACTGCGGAAGATACATGCATTGGACTATATATTATTAAACAGACCATATTAAATAGCTTTTTAAATACAAATTGAACTTTAAAATCTTAATTCCAATAAACAGTAGTTTGTAAGTCCATAAGACGGTATTGACTAGGATCATATATTTTTCCTTCCATTATGCTAATTGTAGTTGATTAAATTTAGAGATAGATATTTAAATATTAATGTGGAACATTTTCCATATTATAAATATGAATGTTTGGCCTCTATTTCAAAAAAACATATGAATAAAACATTAGGTTTTCTCTGAATGGCAAAGTTAAACAGCTCTACAAAACGGAATTACGATCCTTGAATATAGCGATTATATATTGATTTATTTCTAGTGAAATCTTCTTAATAACATCAATAAATATTTCCCAGTAATATTCCCATGCTAGGTTTTATTTTCTTCAGTCAAAACTGTCAAAGGAGTTTAAGTGTCAGCACTTAGAAGCACTTGAAAGGCAGAGAAAATTATGTGGAAATGTGCAAGCAGCTACAGAGAAGGAAGAAGTTACAGGTACCAGTGTGGGACAAAGAGGATGGACTACACCCTCCGCGCCTGTTTTGTAAGGGCCCTAGCTATTGGCTACCTGTCCCTAATGGTCCAAAATACAAAGTACTGTGAGTGTCAAAGGATAATTTTTAGAAAATATTACCAGAAATGTAAGAAAACAAAAGAAGGAAAACCTCCTTCACTGTGGACTACATATTTTTTTTCTACATTACTGGACCAGTTTCTCATCTAGGTTAATTAGGGATGTGGGAGAGGACAACTGCTTTTTTGTCCTTTAATTGAACATAGATTCTTTAGATAGATACTTGTTTGCCCAGTAAACTCCAGGAAAGTGATATATTTCACTACTTTCCTTTAAAGAAAGTCCAAGGTTTGGTTGTATTAAGTTAAAATATTATTTAATCAATAAATCTGAGAGCATTGGGGCATTAAGTAACATGGTTAATGTAATATAGCTGGCAAGTGGCTACCATGGGGTTTAAGGAGGTTTCTTTCTCCTTTATTATTCTGTCTTCCAACCAGAGAATTCATAACTTAAAATGCCAAGGACAGAGATACAGAGGAGAATGAAACAGCATCACTAGAAAAACTGCTAAAGAAACCTTATCTCCTATGCTTCAAAGTAGCTTTTTTAAAGACTCATTTAATCAATTTTCATTAAGTGTAGATGTGGGTGCATATGAGTATTGTGTACATGGATACAGGTTCTCTTGGAGGCCAGAGATGTCAAATACCCTGAATGTGGAGTTAACAAAGGACTATAAGACCCCTGACATAGGTACTGAGAACTGAATATAGGCCCCTTGAGAGCAGCAAGTGCCTGTAACCACTGCACTGTCTTCCCAGCCTCCAAAAGTAGTTTTTGTTTGTTTTTTTGTTTGTTTGTTTGTATTTCTTATTAAAACCCAGCTTTCCAGCTAGACTACAGTGACCTTTGTCTTTAGTCTGTATGCTTTATTTACTAACATGGGCGTCATTGTAGACTAGCCCAGTGCTTCTAATTTTAGAATATAATATAGGTGGCCGGATGGTATTGCAATGATCACAATCACCATCTATCTCTTGCTAAAGTCTAGGGGCTATTTCATTCTTGGCTTACAGAATAGGGTGAGCAAAGCCGCCATACTATAACAGTTTTCAGGCAAAGATTGCACAGAGGCCATAGGCCAATAGCCAGCAGGGGACTGAGATCCTCAGTCCAATAGTCAGCAAGGAACTGAAACTCAGAAATACCCAGTGGCTCAGCACCCCTCAGATAACACCTTGATTGTGACATGTGATAAGGTACAGCAGAGTATCCACTAATCCACCTCTACACAGATACCTCCTCCACAGAAACTGAAGCTTCTGTGTTTCCTGAGCAGTTCAATTTTGAAATACTGTGTTAGAAATTACTAAAAGCCTACTGCAGTGATAACAAAATTACACTTAATATTGTTATAAATCATATCCTCTACAAAGAATGTAAGTAAGATGTTAACAATTACATGTAGGAACCATATAAACTACTCTAGTGGTCATCAATAAGTATTAAATTTTAAATTATACTAAACAAGTAATGCTATACCAATTGGAATAAAATACATGAACAAAAGAAATTTCAAAGATGTTTTTAATCTCTTTGTTATGATCCTATTTTACCACTACCTGAACTACATAATATACTAATTTTCCATATTTTAGATCTTGCAAATAGAAAACACTTCTCAAATTATTTTTCCCACCCTTACAAAAGGTACCAGATTCATAAAATGAAAAAGGAATCTACAAGTAGAACAATATGATAGGCAGATTTGGGCCCAGGGGTCCCACTCAAACTAAGGCACCAGCCAAGGACAATACAGGAGGTAAACTTTAAACCCCTTCCCAGATCTAGCCAATGGTCAGAACATTCTCCACAGTTGAGTGGAGAGTGTGATATGACTTTCTCACGTACTCTGGTGCCTCACATTTGACCATGTCCCCTGGAGGGGGAGACCTGGTGGCACTCAGAGGAAGGACAGCAGGTAGCCAAGAAGAAACTTGATACCCTATGAGAATATACAGGGGGAGGTAATCCCCCTCAGGAACAGTCATAGGAGAGGGGAATAATGGGAAAATGGGGGGGGGGGGAGGAATGGGAGGATACAAGGGATGAGATAAACATTGAGATGTAACAAGAATAAATTAATAGAAAAAAAAAGTAAGAAAAAAAAAAGAAAAAGGATAAGTACAAATCAGCTTTTAAGACTGTCTATGAAGCAGCTTAGAATCAGAGCTGGATGGCAACATTCTCATATTGTCTGATTATAACTACATGCAATGCAGGAAAGAAACCAAGAAAAAGAACAGTGCGTTTGTACTCCACATTGCTAATATATCTGTGAGTAAATAGAAAAAGCATGGTATCTTTACAGAATAACAATTCATGTTTAAGGGCATCTTAGCAAAAAGATTAAAATTACTTTCTAAACTTTTTCTTTTGTCTCTGTTGTAACTTTGAAAATTATTTTCAATATAGTCTTCACTGAATTGATAAGCTTGCAGCTACAATTTTCATAGAGAAAAAAGGAGGTGGAGAAATGGCAGTTTGTCACTTATTCCTCCTTTTTTCTTTTCTCTTTCTTTCTTTCTTTCTTTTTTCTTTTCTTTTTCTTTTTTTAACATACGGATCAAGAATGTCATCAACAGTTGCTGATATCACCCGAGACATTCTTGATCCCTATGTTAAAAAAAAAAAAAAAGGTGCAATGATCCTACGTAGGATATGATGACAACTGTTTCAAGATGTAATAAAAAAATTTGGAAAGCATCACTTAATACAGAGGCAGTCTGTAATGATCATGTGTCACAAGGTATAGACTAAACAATATACTGTTTAGTAGATCATTCTAGCAGAACTTGCCGTTGGGGAACTGTTCATTGTCTGTACCCAGATAAACTAAAACCATCCTGGATGACATTTTCCTCAAAAAAGTGTTTACTAAGTTAAATATGTGCTTAAGATTAGAAAAATATAGAACAAACAGTAAGACCTAAATGGGGGAAGACAACTACCATGCCCAATGCTTTATTCCAACCTCCACGCCCTGGTTAAATCCCTGGAGTCAGTGATGACAAGAGAAAACTAACTAATGTATCTCCATAGAAGCACTGTGGCACATGCACACCCACACATACACGTACACACATTTTAAAAACAACATTTAAAAAATGTAAAAGCATAACTTTAGAATATGAAGGACTATCTGTGCCTAGAGGTACACAGACTTTAAAACCATGATTTGTGAGTAGAATACCGCAAGAATGCACCTAAATTGTAACAGAAAACTAGGGAACACACTTTGATAATTGTGCCCATAAGTGTTTATTTTGGACCCACGGTGTGGTCAGTGTTGTTAGACAGCTCTAACATGAACACCTTTGATTCAGACTAGTCAGAGTTCTGCTCCAATCATCGCCAAAGTTTGAAAAGTCTAAAGAAAGTCTCTGTCCTCGCACTGTATATTAACAAAAACCTGACAAAACACTGCAAGTGAAACATTCGCCTTATTATTTCTAAAACTAAAGATAAATAGAAAAACATCTCACTGCCATGGTTCATTCCAGCAATTGCAAACTTTCATTAATTGGTGAATTTCCTAATGAGTCATTTATACTGATTTAAACAACAGTATGATTTTTTACAAAAGAATCAATAACTTACTAGCTTATCTGACATAGTTGTGAATCTATCAAAATTTTAAACTATACATAGTAACAAGCTAATAAATTAAACATTTGATGAAATGACTGTCATAACTTTGAAGAACCAAAGGAAATAGTGAGGATTTAGTTGTACCACAATTTCCTGTAGCTGATTTTCATAGCTTTCTGTATACTGTAAAATTCAGTTTATGTGTGTATCACATAGGGAACTAGGCACAAACAGTAGGCTAGTATATTCTACACCATTCTCTCTGAAAACTTCACTAAAATTCAATATTTGAATTTTTATTTAAATTGTGTATATGTACATATGTATTAGTACAATGGCATATGTATATTATAGGTAGATTTTTAATAGTATAAGGGCATATGACTTTTATAAACATCCTTACTGTTATTTTGATCTTCTTTTCTTGTTCTTTTACTCTCTAGTTTCTGTAATGATCTCATTCCAGCTTCCCCAGTTAGTGCCCTCCCCTGCTTCTCTCATTTCCAAGTTTAGGTCACTTGTACCTTGGTACCCACTTTTCTATTGCTTCCCCATCTTGCCAGCCTTACAATGGTCACTTTGTAGTAGGCTGGTTTCACCATTAACTCAGGCTATGTACTCAAATCTGAAGATTGGAAACTAAGAACCTGATAAAAGGTTCTTATCTTGAAGTATAGCATGTGTTTAACACTCCTCTCAAGACCCTTAGACCATTTATTTTCATTGCATCTTCATAACTGTAGTATTTCTATTGTTATAAATTGTAATGTAAATATCCAAATACACATTGTTGTAGGCCACCCCTGTAAAAGAGTTGTTCAACTCACAAAGGGGTCACAACTCACAGGTTGAGAACCACTGATCTAAGAATTATACCAACTTCAGGCATGTGAGATCCTCTTTTGAGTTGTTGGTAGTGTTGTCCAAGAGATTCCCAAAACATTACAGTGTATTGATTTTACCTTTGGATACTCTCCAGAGATTGAAGGTAAGTCTTTATTTCTGAAAACATCATGCACCATAGACACAGGATCCAGAAACTCTGAGATGGGAATTACCTGAAAGCCTCTTCAGTGAAAACTAGCTTTAATGGTACTAGAAGGTGATAAGCAATCTTCCAAGGGAGGGAGGAAAACAATAATGATACCTAGGTACATTGCCTACAAAGGATGGCACAATAACCATATGGCTCATATACCTTGGAGGTAACAAGTAGACCTTTAATTGGACTTAAGACTCACTAAATAATAGGAAATTATGCTTGGTATTGGAATACTAGCCACCTATTCAGAATAACTTAAGTCATGGGTCCTAAAGGAGAACCTACAAGTACTTCTTTACTAAACCAGGATAATATCTAATAACCTTCTAAACCTTGATCCTTATTTCCGGAAATAAGTATGGAAGTACTTATCTCTCATTAAGGAAACTTTCCTTTGCAGCAGATGGAAATCACAACCAATAAAATGCAGATTTGTAGAGCCCAGTCCCAACTCATTCATCTATACCGCCAATCCTGTGCCTAAGGTGGAAAGATCATTGACAACGTGTGGGTAGAAAGATTGGAAGAGCTCTAGGATGCGGAAATATTCTTTGAGATTATACTTTCTCAGAATTCCAGAAGCTGCACGCATAAAATCTGGCCAACATGTCTGCTAAACATGACTTGCATAAGAATGACACCAATAAACATGGTAAAGGGTGGGTGGGTGGGAAAACTCAAAGACCTAAACCCTAAGAAACAGTCCCTTCTAGGGAAGAGCTCAAAATTGGTTATACAATACCAAATGGTCAGGCCAGAAAAAATATACATATATGAGTAAAAATATACTCATATATAAAATATAAAAAGTATTCATGGATTTAGGAACACACACACAAAACAACAATCAGGAGGGAGAAAAGCAGATCCTTTAAAAAAGAGCAAGAAAGAATTGTGAAAGAGTTTGCACATAAAGGAAAAGGGACAGGAGAATAAAAGAATTATTATAACCTCAAAAACTAAATATTTGATATTTGGGTGGTAATTTTGAAGAACTATAGGGATACCCAAACTTTAAACTTATTTGAAATAGAGGATGTCTAACTTGGTTTTTGTTCTTTTTATCTTTCCTTGTTGTGAGATAAACAAGGAGAAGAGCAAACATTGTTTGTGTACCCATTCCTTAGGCAAGTAGGTGGTGGTGTCCTGTAGGGTACAGCCATAGCCCGTGTGCTATCTCCAGTTGCTTAGACAAGCACCTGCCTCTCTCCCCTTGAAGACTGTGGGTGCTGCTCTCTCACACATGCTGAAATACACCTTTATTATTCCATCTAGTTGATGAAATGACTCAGGATACATGCAAATATTGAAATGGCATTCCCTAAACTCTTGCTCATTTTCTCCTGATTGACACTCTGATACAATCCCCTTTGTTTGTATCCACCATTGCACTAACCACTTAATTTTTTTATTTTTATTTTTTTTATTTTTTATTTTTTTTACCCAGTCCATTTCTGCACCAAGATCTTTTCAACTGCTAGTGTGCTTCTATGGAATCTCTCCTCTCTATATTTCACGGGCTTAAGTTAGTTCATATTTCAGCAATATCAACTGGGATATCTTTGTAACTTATGACTACACAACTTATAATTATCCCTCAATACATCCTCATTCATTTCATTCTATTATGATTATTTCTTTATAGATTTATCACCATGATTCACTCTGAATTTTTCAAAGATACATTTATTGGTTTATCTTTGTCATTAAGAAACATTGAATAAGTATATATGAAACATGTTTTTTTGTGATGTAATTTTGTATGTGTGCTACATTCACATAACTATACAGGTACATACATATGCTCCTGTGTACATATTCAGAAGCCAGAGTATGTAGATAACATCAACTGCTATCCACCTTACTGACTTGAGAAAAACAACCTTCACTGAACTGGAACCAAATTGTTTTGGCCACATAAGCTGACCACGGAGCTCCTATCATCCAACGGTCTCCGATCCACAATGATAATCCACCACAGACATGCTTTGACTCTTATTCTTATTATTTGAATGCAGAGAATTGAACTCAGAACCTCATATGTTCACAGCAGGCAATCCTTTCAATTAAGCCTTGTTCCCAGTCAGGAGCACGTTATTGCTATTCTCATGTGAAGTTATCCTGCTACAGTGCAAGTGTATTTCCTTGGAGGAGTATAGTTAGGGAATATATAGAAGAAAGCTGATAAAAATAATAACTTGCATTTAAGACTGAGAATCATTTTAAAACTTATATATCTCAAGAAAGGAGAGTTCTTTATAGATGTCTGACTTCTGGTGAGTATAATGTATTTTTAATGAAATAATTTTAAAAAGAGCTTTCTAACTATCACTGGGTCACCAGGTCTCTATGTGTTCTCACTGGTAAGATCACATATTAGGATTTTTCTGTATAAATTATTTTTAAAAAATAATAATTCACCAAAGTAGTCCATGTTGAGTATGCCATGTATTTTTTAAAAATTATATCATCAAGCATTATACTGTCCTTATTATGCTTAACTTTATTGGTTGTATGCTACACAAATCTCCAAACAATTATAGCAGTGGCTCTCAATTTTCTTAACACTACAACATGTCAATACAGTTTCTGATGTTGTGGTGACATCTACCATAAAATTAGTTTTGTTGCAACTTCAGAACTGTAAGTTTGATACTATTATGACTTGTTATGTAAATGTCAGGATATGTGATATGCAACCCCTGTGAAAGGACCATTAAACCCCTAATGAGTCACAACACACAGGTCGCAACTCAGAGATGGAGAACCCAAGAATTTGAGGTTAAACATTTGATAATAGTTTTGTTTTAGTATTAGTATACCTTCTTAGTTAGGGTTTTCATTACTGTGAAGAAACACCATGACCAAAACAATTCTTATAAAGGAAAACACTTAATTGGAGCTGGCTTATAGTTTTAGAGGTTTAGTTCTTTATCATCATGGCAGGAAGCATGGGGGTGCACAGGCTTACACTGTGCCTGAGGAGCCAAGAGTTCTACATCTTGATCCACAGGCAGGAAGGAGGAGGTTTCTTCCACAAGCAGCCAGGAGGAGGCAACTTCCACACCAGCTGGAGCTTGAACCCATATGACTTCAAAGGCCTGCCTCCACAGTAATGCACTTCCTCTAAGAAGGCCACACCTCTTCCAGGAAGGCCACACTTCCTGATAGTGCTCCTCCCTATGGCCAACCATTGAAACAAGTAAATCTATAGGGACTATACCTATTTCACCCACCACATTCAGTTCTCTACTTCACAAAGGCTTGTAGCTATAACATAATGCAAAATGCATTTAATTCAATTTCAAAAGTCCCCATAGTGTATCACTATCTCAACAACGTTTAAAAGTCCAAAATTCAAAGCATTGCTGAGGGTCATGCAAACTCTTAACTGTAATCCCCTATAAAAAAAAAAAAAAAAAAAAAAAGCAGATCACATACTTCCAACATATCATAGTACAAAATGTACATTACTCTTCCAAAATGTAAGGAAGGGAACATAGTGAGGAAAGGAAATACTGGACCAATGCTATCAAACACTGCCCTTCCATGTCTGATGTCAAAAATGCTCTTCAGATCTCCATGTTCCTTCATCTTTGTTGACTACAACACACTTCTCTCTCTTGGGCTGTTTGTACTCCCTGATATCAGCTTCCCTTGAAGAGTATCCCACAACTCTGCCATTTCCAGCATCTTGGAATGTCCCAGGCAACTTCAACTTCATAGCTTCACACCATGGCCTCTCTGGGCCTCCATGCAGGGACACCTCCTTGCTACATAGCTGGGTATCAGTGACCTCCATTAGTCACAGAGGAAGATTCCACAACGCCTTCTCTTATTCGTGACTCTAGTGACAGAGTCATGTGGCCAAAGCTGCCAGTTCTGCTGCTTGCTCTGGATGGAATATGGCTCTCTTGTCCAATTACATTTTCACAAGATTTCTGGTTTTGTTGATTTTCTTCAGTGCCTAAGTTGGCTGTCCTAGAACTAGCTCTGTAGACTGACCTTTAGCTGAGAGGTTTACATGCCTCTGTCTCCTAGCTGCTGGGATTAAAGGCATCTACCATGACACCTGGACCTAAGCTTTTCTTTAGTTCCTTTTCACAGGATAGAAACTACCTGGGTGGAATCGTGCCAAGGTCACCACTCACTTAATTCCATTTAATGCGATGAACACAAGATTTACCTCCTTTCTACTTCATGATGACCCTTTAATCTTTAGATCACACACATTATATTTTTTCTTGTGCACATTGCTTAGTTAGCTAAATACTATCTTTCTAAGAGAGTATGACAGTTCATAGTCTATACGAGGCTGCTTTGTGATTTCCTTTGCCAGTGCAATTAATTTAAATCTCTTCACCTTAGCCTCAGTCAGACTCTGCAGACAAGGGCAAAAAGCAGCTGGAGAAGACTTGATCTGCAGGCAGTCTTGACTGTTTTCTAAAGGCAACCACTAGTACGCTACTCCCTCACTGGGCAGAGCCCCACCTCCGCAGTGACACACTTCCTCTAAAAATGACTCACCACCTCCAATGAGTCCACACTTCCTAATAATGCCATTCTTCATGGCCAATGACTCAAACATATAAATCGATGGGGCCCATACCTATTTATATCACCACATATGCATTGTGGGTAATTATTGCAAATTAAGCCATGTTTCTTATATAACAATAGTAGTAATTATTTTCTGTGTCAAGTACTTTTGAAGCATATACACTCATACACACACATGCACACACACACACACACACACACACAGAGAGAGAGAGAGAGAGAGAGAGAGAGAGAGAGAGAGAGAGAGAGAGAGAGAGAGAGAGAGAGCATTCTTTAGAGGACATGGATTTAGTTTGTTCTTAGCAAAAATTATTTTTTTTAAAGAAGAAAATAAGGAGCATTCATGTTCATTCATGTTTGGCAAACAACATAGACATTAGTCATCTCATTTTTCAGATGCATATACCAGGTACTATGTAAATGTTCACTATTTAAATCTCTCATGAAGAATATTTTTGTGTTTCCCAAGTTGAAGATAGTCAGCAATTTCTTTATTCAAGCAATAAATCAGGGCTTGGTTGAATCCTGACTTTTTTAGTCTGTTTTTGTTTTAGGTAAAATGCTAAATATAGTTTGTATATTTGAAGTTGTTTTTAAAATTCAAAGGCAAACAAAGAATTAAACATAGAAATTCAGTGGCTGGGTCAAGAAATGTTAAAGGGCTAAAACTGCACTTTCTTTGCGCTAATACTGGTTGCAGCAGGTGCAATGACCCAACTTGAAATCCCAGGATTACCAAAAATAATATTAAGTAAAATATTGAAAATCATCCTAAAAACACTAGATGTAGAGAAAACTGAACCTTATTTCCAGAATGTCCAAATAAATACTCATATGCTTCAATACTTCTAGATGAAAAAGAGGAAAATTCATATTTCTCTTAATCCTCTGGATTGTGGCCAAACTATGTGCTTATTAAGCTGTATGAAAGCTAAGTTCCTTGTGTGGTGTGGCTGTAAATCACATAGGTTCTCTTAGCACTTCCAATATTGTTTTTGGAGCAGCAATCTCCCAAGTATATTTCATTTGATATGTGAATTGAGAAAAGCTCAAATGCCTCATTATTTTTATTTCATTAAATTTAACATTTCACCTATCTGAACATTACAGCCCTTTAGTGAAAACTCACCATCAGTTATTGCTGAAACAGTAATGATCAACCCAACCTTTGTGAGTGCATGAAGTTGAATCCAGTGGATTTATATTAGTTTTTCAACTGCTCCACTCCTGATATTCTGGACAAGATAATTGCTATTCTTTTGCTGAAGACATTGGCCATGCTGTGCATCATAGGAAGTTTATCAGTGGCCCTGTCTTCTGCTCCCTAATTTCCAGCCTCACTGCCTCCCATAGATCATCATGAGCAAAAATGTCTTAAGGCAATTGCCACATATTACCTGAGAAAAAAGGAATAAAATTACCTTTGAGTGCAACACAATTTGGATATCACCAAGAATATCTCAACGCAGGCAAATAATTTAACAGAGCATTGAAAGAAACCTCTGACAAAATGCTCAATTTTAAGTAAGGAAATAAGACCGAAACTAAGACCTCACTTAAAAAAATGGGCATTGAGCATGTACTTGCCAATTAATTTTTAAGCAAACTTAATATGTGAGCCAAGTTCTTAACAGAATGTTCTGTTTCCTCACTTCTATGCTTTCTCATAAAAAAGCAAACAAGAAACAACAAAGAAAAACCTAAAAGTTCAGATTGACCTCACAGTCAGTCTAGTCCAACATGAATAATTTGATACATACAAAAAGTGGTTTGCTATTATTTCCTCAAGGATTTTTAGTAAAATAACCTATACTAAAACTTAAAACTACAAACCGCAATCTCATATTAAATTCCCTAAACCCCTGCTTGTTCTCCAGTGTAAGTGTAGTCTCCTCTACACGGCAATTAACTAGAACCCAGAAGAAGAAGAAAAGACCCCCTACATTAACAGATATAATTGATTCAGAAAGCCTAGCTAATTTTAATCAGAAACAATTAGCAAAGAGGGTAGCTGTAATTACCAGTGTTTAAGATAGACATAGAAAGTAGATTAAAATTTTTTTCTCAGTTCAGAGGAACTGGAAGACGTGCTTTCCAAAAACGCATGCATATCCAATAGGTACAATTTGGTTGCTAGGGACAGACTGCTTATCAATTGCAACTTCTTCTACTCAGTTTTCCCAAGAATAACAATATTAAAATGGCATTTATGCGTTTAACAACTCAACAATCTTTGGTTGCTTGACTTTTATTATTTCCAATACGTACCCATCCTGAAAAAGAGATAACAACTTGCCATGTAGAAATTCAATTCCTATTATTTTTAATAAAATGTGAAATATAGTCAAATATTCACAATATAAGAAATGTAATACAAATTTTAAAAATTACTAATGTATGAACACAAAGATAAAATTATTTTCATGATGTTATGAATTTAATATTTATCATAATTTATAATGAAGACATAAGACAGGAAGATAGAAATCTCTTGCTACAAATAGATGATAGATTAAACAAGCTAATAATTTGACGATTGTTTCTAACTCTCCATTTATAACTTTGTTAGGAATATAACTGTATATTAATTGCAATGAGTGAGTTTCCCAAGTTTCTTTATGTATGGCACTCACATCCCACCTTAAGCCAACTCTCATTTGAACAGCTGATTTATCTTAGTAAAATACTAAGATGAATACTAAAACTTTATCGTTTATTGTATTTTTTGACTAGTTTTCATTTTTATTTGTGTGTCTGCCATCAGTGCATGTTGGCAAATGTGTCCACAGCCACCTTCCTCCTACTCTGATCTAGCCAATGGACACTGCATTCTCCACAGTTATGTGGAGAGCGGGGACTGACTCTGACATGAACTCTGGTGCCCCCTGTTTGACCAATTCCCCTTGATGGGGAGTCCTGGTGGCACTGAGGAAGGGTAAGCAGGTTACCAGGATGAGACCTGATAGGTTGTGATCTTATGGTGGAGGAAGAGGCCTCTTTCTGTCACAGACCTAGGGGAGAGGAAGAGAATGAAAGAGGGAGGGAGGAGGGAATGGGAAGATACAAGTGAGGGCATAACAATCTGAATAAATTATTTAAGTTTAAAGAAGGAGTATGTTGGATCCCCTGGAGCTGGAGATATAAAGACAGCTGTAAGCCTTGTGACAGGAGTGCTGGGAGCTGAATTCAGACTTTCTGAAAAAGCAGCATAGCTCCTACCAAAGGCACTCTCTTTTTCCAGCACCTCAATATTTTATTCTTACTCATATCAGAGGGGTTGCTCAAATACAAATGTTGATAACTTACTTTTAAATATAAATTATTTCACAACAGGGCGAAAACATAACTGTGGTGATTTGGGAAAGACACTTTCAGAAACACAAAACAGTACTGAAGAACTCACCAGAGTCTAAAGGAAAAGAAGCAGAGGGCAAAATAAAATATAATACCTACAATAAACACATGACAATTTAAAAATCTATCAAAAAAATTAAAACATGTTATAAGAAGATAATAAATACAAGAAAACTAAATATTTTAAAAATATTAATGCTTTGAGAAGATTAAAATGTGGTATGTTTGATAAAAGATTATATATATGTGTGTGTGTGTGTGTGTGTATATATATTTGGTTTTTCAAGACAGGGTTTCTCTATTTAGCCTTGATTGTCTTGGACTAGCTTTGTAGATGAAGCTTGCCTCGAACTCACAGTAAACCACTTGCCTTTGCTTCCCGAGTGCTGGGATTAAAGGTGTGGGCTACCATGCCCAGCTCAAGATTTAATATTTCTAAGGAAGAAGTTTCATGAAATATTAAGAAAATAATAAAGAACCACAATAAAAAATAGGTAGTATTAAACTGAAATGAAAATGTTTCATATCTTATAGTTTGTTTTATTTTAGCATGTAATGAACATGTATTTCAATTATATTTCAAACGTAACTGAATAGTTTGTATTATGTTTCAAATGCCAAAGAAATTATTATAGCAAATAGCTTCTGTAGACTTCTTCCTGTAATGAAATCCACACATAAACTTTACCCCACAGACTTGGCATACTAAAACTCCAAATTAGGGGCTCAAGAGAGGCTTGGTGTTTAGCTGTTCTTGCTGCTCCCTCATGGAGACCAGTGTTTAATCATGAGAACTGAGGTTCAATTCCCAGTACACATTTGCCAAGCATGTGTCCCTCCCTTTGAACAGCTATAATTCCAAATGCAAGAAATCTAACCCACTTTTCTGCCCTACATATGTAAAGATGCACACACCCTGACATATGCACACACACATAGGTGGGGGTGTTCATTAAATTTATACAACTTAGTAGAAGATGATGGTGCTAGCAATAATTTCACAGAAAATAAAAAAAATGTTGGCTTATTATCAGCACTGGAAGACACTGTGCTATGCCTTTGTCCTAAATATTTCAGTAGATCTTTTAAAATGAGGTGATTTCATGGTAAAGAGTAAAATACCTAATCAGGTTATGCCCTAGAGTAATTGAAAAGCTAATAGTCACTGAGCACAGGGCCCTGAAGGCCAGTTGGCTTTTCCAAGATACATGACAAAGGAAACCATTACAATAAATGGTCTGAGCTGAGCAGTGGTGGTGCACACCTTTAATCCCAGTGGTGGATCGCAGTGAGTTCGAGGCCAGCATGATCTACAAAGTGAGCCCAGAACAGCCAGGCTACATAGGGAACGCCTGTCTCGAAAAACAAGACAAAACAAAACAAACAAACAAATAAAATAAGTAAGTAAATAAAATGGTCTGGTTTGGAAGGATAGAAGGGAAGGGGATATTACATAATTATATAATAATCTCAAAAAAATAAAGAAAAGTCAATACTATAAGGACCTAAAATCCTTTAGAGAAAAACACAGATAGAAACCATGAGAATTTCGTACACTGGTTTAAACAATCTTGTTCCACTAGCAGCTGTAGATGGAAAGGGAAGCTGTAACCCTCCGAAGACAGCCCAATTTGCTACAAGAACACCAGCGTCGTCTTCATACACGACCTCACCTCAATGGTTGAAGAAACATAGACTTTGGGTAACTTCTTGTGCTTCTGAAGTGCTTGATCAGGAAAGTGTTATTATACAGATGGTTCAGCATACACCAGTCTCTCAGAGATCTGATTTTTTTTTTCCCTTGCCAGCAAAAGAAAGCAGCAACCCTTCTGCATATTCTCTCCATGCCTCTTACTTTAAATCCACTAACATCTCTGACAGATTTACCTTACAAGGAAAAAAAAAAAAAAAAACCATCATTTCTAATTATCTGTAGATCTTAAGTTAAAAATGAAATTCAACATGCCCTAAGGAGAAAATTGCAAACTCAAACTTCCGAAGACATGAAGCATGAAAATATTGCTAAAATTTTAAGGATTGTATTCAGTAAAGATCTAGAAACTGTGTAAAGGAAAAAAAGTGGGATGTACTGAACAGAGGTTTGCAGAACACAATCTTTTAATATATCTATTCTTGTTGATGTCCTTCCCAGAATTTGTATTTTTATGTTAGCCTGAGCACAGGGTTTCTCTGTGTAGCCTTGGCTGTCCTGGACTCACTTTGTAGACCAGGATGGCCTTAAACTCACAGCGATCAACCTGCTTCTGCTTCCCAAGTGCTGGGATTAAAGCCGTGCACCACCACACCAGGCTCAAGATTTGATATTTCTAAGGAAAAAGTTTCTTGAAATATTAAGAAAATAATAAGGAACCATAGTGAAAAATAGATAGTATTAAACAGGTATTAAAATGTTTTATATCTTATAGTTTAGACCAATTTATTTTAGCTGCTATGTCAGGAATGTTTTTGAGCATTACCTCCAGGAAGAATCAATGAATTAATAACAATGGTAGAGATGTTTTATTATGATTAATTAACACACTTTATAAACACTTGAAGTGATAGTGAAATGAGATTTCAGGTTTTGAAGACTATACAGATGGTGATTCATCTAAATATTTGAAAAGCGTCTCAGGGGCTGTTCTTCCTTAGCTGAGAAATGATACAGCCAAAATAGACTGCATGATGCCCCTGGGAATGATGGCATCCCTCAGTGCTGAGAATGAACAATACTGATGAACCGTAATGAGCAAGATATATTTTTTGTAATTAGCAGTGGTATTTCAAGGCATATCTCCCATCGGCTAAGTGATCATACAGTCTGTACAGGGGGACCTACAGCATTCTATGTCCTATAAGAAATGGGACTAGTGAATAGTCTATTTGTCAAAGGGAGATAGAGAGCTCATCAGCCAATTTTCAGTCCTGAATCAGTTCAAGAACTGGAGACCACAGAACAACAGCAACAACAACCACCACGACAACAAATGCCTGAAGATGCCTGAGGAATGACCCTAATACTAGCACAAATATACTTTCCCTAAAAATGATATCACTCTGATGAAAGAAGAAATAAAGAAATAGATTCTTTAAAATCTTTTTAAAAGATTCGGGATAACAAAGTAACATAGGGATTGTATTAGTTTGTTTTCTATAACTGTGGTAACACACCACCAAATGCACTTTGGAGGGATAAAGGCTTTCATTAAGCTACAGCTCACAGCCATCATGTGGGGAAGTCAGGACAGGGATCTGGAGGCAGGAACTAATGCCAAGGCCATGGAGAACTGCAGCTTCCATCCATGGTTTGCTCAGCCTGCTTTACTGTACTGTCTGAGTCCATCTGCCCAGGGTTGGTCCTTCTCATAATGAGCCATGGCCACCAACATCAATCACCTCTCAAGGCAACTGCCCCCAGACTTGTACACAGGCCAGCTTGATGAATGGAATTCCTCAGTTGAGGGTCCCTTTCAACCACATTCCTCTAGCTTGCTCATGATCGAGTCAGTGAAGAAAATTTGTTTCTAGTACCAATTTAGAGGTTTTAAGTGTATTTATGGTATGTGTGAATCTGGAAACTGGAGGAACAGCTTTATTTGCTAACTAGGATGCATTCTTTCCTATGTAGCTCTTTATTTCTTCCCTTCTAGGTAATTTCATTTTATATTTTGATTAATAAAAACACTGATACCCTATGAGAATATATAGGGGGACGTAATCCCCCTCAGGAACAGTCATAGGGGAGGGGAATAATGGGAAAATGGGGGGGGGAGGAATGGGAGGATACAAGGGATGGGATAAACATTGAGATGTAACAAGAATAAATTAATAAAAATAAAATAAAAAAAAATAAAAACACTGAACTATATCTACATTTGCACTCCAGCAGTTTCATTCCTTTTTTACCCTATTGTTGCAGAATGGCCTTTCTCTCAGTTCTCAGTAATACCTAGGTTGTGTTCTCTCTCCCCCAGTTGTTGGCAACCAACATGAAAGGAGATAACCTAAGTTTCTATTGGCTGTTTTTTTTTTTTTTTTTTTTTTTTTTTGTTTTTTAACAACAGTGATGGATATTGTAATTGGAAAAGGCAGAATTGTGACCTGGGAGAAGAAAAGCTGATTTGGGCCATCAGACACTTGCAAAGGGCATTAGGCCTTCTACTTGACAGAGGCAATGAATTTTCCTATCATTTTACTTATATTCACTAAGTCACAAAAATTCCTAGGTAAAATATCTTAATTTCTTTGTCCAGTCAAGTGATATGCAGCTGCAAGTAATTTCTAGTTGCTGATGAGTTCCAAATACAGAATGGTGTATTTTGCCTGTGACTTTTTCTTATCATATTTTAATATTTTATTAGACATCTTTGAAGCCATTTGGTGGACCTATCAGTGAGACCTTTCTTGGAATTTATCCCTTGAATCTAACACATAGTTTCAATGAGTTAATATCTTGTTCATTAGAAACAGTAGTATGAAGACTTAGTCCCAGGATTTTTTGAGGGAGAGATATTTTTAAATAACCAATGTGAATATTTAATAATACTATGTCGCAGCATGTGTTTAACTTTTTCTCCATAGTAATTATAACAGAAGACAAAAGGTATGTAAAAGTAATTATCATAGAATATTCAAATTTAAAATCAGAAAACTTTATTTCAAGTGAGTAGAAAAATGCTACCTAAATATCTCAGTATAATTCTATGTTACAGAATTTTATCATTCAAAGTGCATGTATCTTATAAGCATGATAAAACCAACATGACTTTATTTCCAAAGAAGGCTTCTCTATGCTTTAACACAATTAATTTTTCTAGTAAATGATTTGGGAGATTGGGGCTAAAAGACAAAGACAATGCCTTTCTAAAATGATACATTCACTGGCCATTTATCACTTCCAGTCTTAATTTCTTTGCTCATGGAAGGAAGTAGTCAGAGCTGCTGGGAGGACTTGTTAGAACTGCCCCAAGTCACTATGCTATTGAGCTTCTGCATGTTATAGGTGGAAATTATAGTGTTCAGTGCAATGAGGCTGTGGACCCATAATTACTTATTAAGCTTATAATCTATTTCAGGTATGTAGGGAGTGTGAAAGTAGATAAAAAATAATTAAGACACTGCAATGTGGTTATAATAGGGACACGTGTATTTATAAAGCACATGCAGACCCATACATACTTGTTCTGATGCCCAGTCCAGTTCAGAAAGCATATGTCATACACGTATATTTTAATAAATATATATGTCAAGGTTAGCAGTTAGAAGAGTACTAACCTGGGGTGCCTCCAAATTTAATTCCATCCCTAGTACCAGATAAAATTGGGGGAAAGGGGTTGGTAAAGCTTTGTAATCATAGCTCTCTACGGGTAGAGACAAAAAGATAAGAAATTCAGGTCATTTTCAGCTACACTGTGGGTTTCTGGCAGTGTTGAATAAATGAGATACTATCAAAAGCAAAAGAAATAGGGAATGGTAGAGGGAAGAAAGAAGCATATATGAGTCCTGAATGAATTACTCAGGTCACAGAGAGTTTAGAAATACTCTATTAGGACATTTATTATGTTGTTAATTATGCCTAGAAAAGCAGTTGGGCATCGTGTAGAGAAGTTGGTGATTAAGAGCTATATATTTTCATATTACAAGAATACTAAACAATAGACTACCAGTTTCATTTTATATAGCAGTAAAAATAAGAGTGTGGTTTGGTTGTGCATTGTACATTGTTCAAACATAAACGACATTCATCGACTCACTAGCTCACAAAGATTTGGGTCCCCCCATTTTTAACAGAATATAGGCTACTATACTCCCTACTCACTAGGGTCCATCTCAGAGAAATTGATGCAATTATATCACAATTATGGGCAAAATTAAATATAAATAACCTAGGATGCATATAAAGGCATACTTTTCAGGTCTTTAGAAACATGATTAATATGACTGAAGGATGATATGTTTTCAAGACAGAGTTGCAACATGCTTCCAAGAGAGCTGATCCTGAACAGCAAATAACAAAAAAGGGCATACTATGTGCTTTTTTAAAACCACCTTTTAAAAAGTGTTTTCAAGTCACAGGGTATATGCTAACTGACATAAATATCCTTGATATTTTATATTCTACTTTTTATCAGCCTTATAAGGAAAAATAGAAAGATCTTTGTTATAGTTCATATTTTGTTATGCTTACAAATTTGTATTAATTATATAATTTTAAAACCAATGTCCTCAGTTTTCATTTTCAAATAATAAAATATAACTTATTATATTTACAAGGTTATTTCAAACAATTACTGGTTTCATTCAACTTATAATTATCTTTCAGAACCAATATGTGCTTATTAACTAGATTTGGTCACTTTATAGAAGCATAGAGAAGGAAAACGTTTTATTTTATAATTACCCAAATAATTCATAATCTCTTTAAACAACTGTTTATTCATGATTATGAAATTCAATATATGCACAAATAATTTCCTCTCTTTCATTTGGCCTTATTTTCTTTCATACAGATAATTTTAGAATGAATCACTGTCAATTATTTCTACATAATACTATAAAATATAAGGTTTTTGTCTTTTCCTTTTCAAATCTAGAATTTGAACAAAAGATAACTTGATAAAAAAATTAAGATATGCATTAATACTGGATATGGTTAAAAATTGTATAAGTACAATCACTGTTCCAGACACACATGAAGGACAGGGCATACACTTGGTATACTTGTACTTTCTGACCTTTATGCATTGTTTAGAATGATTTGGGGCAATCACATCTGAAAATGTCAGTTACATATTACCATTTATGAGACATTGTAAGGTTTTCTTTTCACTTTTCTATTGTCAACATTTGTAAGTGATGTCTGTAACAGTCGGTATTCATATTAGCCATAAAAAATGTTGACAGAAGAGTCAAAGGCAAAATATACAAATCCTATAGAGCAGCAATCAATCCTGATGACTGATTGCCTCTGGACAGTTTGTTTCAACTTTTGAAGGTTTATGGAAAACTTTTTTGAGTTCAATCTTATCATCAAGGTCTCACTGCCAGAATAATATACAAGACACTTGGAACTATCAGCATTTGACTTAATATTTGGAGATTGAAACGAAGATATATCTGCCAGCCCACAGGAAATATCAGTAAGTCTTATTCAGTTTAATTTGAGAGCCTCTATTAGCAGTCTCAAGGACAGCAAGACCTGCCAGTCATGTGAACCTTTGCAGAATCTACAGATGCTCTTGCCCTCACACTCACCCACAACACTGATGTGTCACAAGCAGCAGGAGAGAAAAGATTTTAAAAAGGAAATCTAATTTCCTTGCAAGTTCTGCAATCAGATGCCATCTAGAAATTCAAAATATGTTCATTCTTCTTGATTGACAAATGCATTTTATAAATACATACTTAATGATTTATTTTAATATAGCAGTAGGTAAGTAAAACAGACCCCTTTCTTAGCCAGTATCAAATTTTAATAATTATATAAAAGATGTATATAATAAACATAATAGATAACACAGGTGGAGCAATCTAACTACAACTGTCTCATAAGGAGCTTGAACTTACTGGAAGGATATCACCAAGAGAGGGAAAATCCATACAATAAGATGTATGTGTTATGTACTAGAAAATTACATAGGGCATGTAGATAAATTTCAATTTTAAACAGAAAAAAATATCAATGGAAAACTTGATGAAGATGTTAATCTGTTTAAATACCTGAAAGCGAGGAGTTTAAGTGTACCATACTTCAAGTGTGTATATACACACACACATGTATAAAGGTTTCCATGTATTAGACATAAGAAAATGTGACAGACCTAACCATAACCAACATGATACAATTGTATATAATCAGATAAGCTCAAGAAGGCTGAATGCTATGAGACATGGGACAACCGGTGGAGCTAAGGTGAGAGAGCAAATGTAGACCCCCTAGTTCACGGAACTTGCTAGATCCTGGCTTTTATTTAAAAAAAAAAAAAAAAAAAAAAAACTTCTGCACAGAAATTAACACTATTTCACTAACATGGTTGAGACAGATTGAATTGAAGCAACTACAGACACAAAGAGACTTACTCAGAAATAACCTAAGTCAGGATTAAGACAGCAGAAAATACCAGGTCAAACTCAACTCACTAGTTACATCTGGATTTTTCAAACATGTTAGCTTGATATGATGGCTGATTATACTGATTATAATTTTTTTCTTTTTTTTTTATTAGTTTATTCTTGTTACATCTCAATGGTTATCCCATCCCTTGTATCCTCCCATTCTTCCCTCCCTCCCATTTTCCCCTTATTCCCCTCCCCTATGACTGTCCCTGAGGGGGATCACCTCCCCCTGTATATGCTCATAGGGTCTGATTATAATTTTTTACTTTTACTTGGAAAAGTTGTAGTAAATTTTACACAAGATATGTTTTTAACAAAGGAGAAGGTAAACAAATCAATAAACAGATAAATGTTTTAGAAACACACTTAACAAAAATTCCATCGGTTAGTAAATATATATAAAATATTGCTCACATGTTTAATCAAGGAAAATATCGTTGTATCTCCTACCAGTTGCACCTGCACCTTTACAAAAAGCTGTCCTGCAGAAGGAAGCTTACAACTCCAAGCTATCCTGCTTTCACTATGTTTTGCACCCAAAACATGCAGTATCTTCAGCAATATCATCTAACAACTAACTCTGGTGGGAAACCAAGAGCAAAAGCCAGTATTGTTATAGCTGTCCCTGCAGCCTCCCTGCCAGTCACTGCATAAGGTACCCCATACCTGATTGCAAATGGTACAGCCACTATGGAAGTCAGTACAGGGAATCCTCGAAACCTAAATATAAATCCACTATATGACTCAGCGTTACCATTCCTTAGTATGTTCCCATAGGACTCAACATTATACTCCATAGATACTTGCTAATAAATATTCAGAGCTACCCTAGCCACAATAGCCGGAAATGAAAACAACCTAAATGTCCTTCAACAGATGCATAATAAGTATGCAGTAGACACACACCACGAAATCAGTAAGAAAAAGTAAAATCATAAAATTTACAGGTAAACATATGAACCTAAGATATATCATATTGAGTGAAACAACCTCAAAAAGATAACACATTTTCTTCCTCATCTGTAGTTCTTACCTGCAAATCCTCAGATGTGAGTATACAACACAGAGCAACTAGAGAAAGCATAATAAAGGGACCATAAATGGTGGGAAAGTTAATATTTGAAAGGGGATGGCAGGGATACCGCTGATATGGATAAGAAAATGGAGTAATATGTCAGAGCTCCAACTTGGTGGAGGAAAAGAGTGCAATACAGGGAGAAATAGATATAAGAAATAAACAGTTTGATAAAGATGGAAGAAATCTCTTGTTTTACAGTTACCTAAAATTAAACATAAGTCTTTGTGTGTGTCTGTGTGTGTGTGTGTGTGTGTGTGTGTGTGTGTGTGTGTGTGTGTGTGCTCGCGCACATGCGCTTGTGTTTACCTAGCATAAAGAAGATGAGCCACTTGACAAACAGTGCTTCCCATAAGAATCACAGACTAACATTTAAAAAATAAAACAGCAGCAGTCATATTTTCAAAGGGTTGGCCAAGGTCGTTCAAGTGACTGATAAAACAATATAGATTATCAATACCTTGGTTGCCTTTGAGGGGTTGAGGGTAAGCCTCCAGTGCTGAAGCCAGGACACACGTAGGAAAGAACACCGATGCCCTCAGCTGGATCTGACATGAAAGCCCATCTTTCCTGAGGTCTAACTTTCATGGTTCCAACAAATACCATGCAAGTTGCCAAAAAAGGAAAGCAATTGACCAGTACTGTCCAGGTGCAATACCTATGTGCCAAATAGTACTTCTCAACCTACTCCCTCATCATCCTCATTACCGTACCTCCTTGCTCATTGAACCCTTCACATTTTCAATATTCTTCCCCTCTTCTATTTCATGCCTCAGGTAGTTTCCAAGTTGAGGAAGTCATAGGATGCAGAGCTGAACTTTCTACTGTTTCTTTAGTTAATAGACATGTTGGCAAAATATACTTGCAAACATTTATGTCTATACTTACAGATTGAAGACACTCTTGGCCTAATCTAAAGAAGATTCTGGTCACCATGGTCAGTGGTTAATGCAGTCATAATGCATCTAAGTGTTGAGAATCCGTCTTGTTCTGTGCTTGGCCCTAAAAAGGATGTCTGTATCGAAGGCTTATGGGGCATTGCTGAAGACACTTTCCAAAGCTTATTGGACATTGCTAAAGGGAAGCCATAGGAACATAGCGAGGAGTGTTGTGAAGTGCTGTCCTATGGATGTGACATGAACATTGCACAAACTCATGACTACTTGCACAAGACCTGCACAGAATCTGGCCTTGTGGGTCTTTTAGTTTACTTCAGAAACTCCCCTGACATATCATGAACTGCAGAATTAGTACGGTGTTAAGACAGATGATTACTTCCAGAGGCACTTATGTATTTCAATGGAATCATTCTATTTCTGATTTGAGAAATGATTTGTCATTTGACCCTGTCCATTTTGACATTGATAACAATATGTAAATAAAGATCTTTTCAACTCAGATTGTGTCAAATTCTCCTCCTTTGCACAGACTTATTGAAGTCTGAGGACAAAAAACAAAAACAAAACAAAACAAAACTTTGAGTGGTCATAGTAATGTGTGACTCTCAATGTTCACAAAACAAAAACCATTGCTTCTTGTATTTTAACTGCCAAGTAACTGAAATAGAAATAATTGAAAGATGGGGAGAAAAACACCAAAACTCTAATATCAGGTTTACATTTGACCTAGCTATTTTTAAAAGAAAATCCTTACTTATAATCTATCCATTTTGTAACGCTTGCAAAAAAATATATAAGTGTTACCTAGTGCAACCCTCCATTTTCCAAAAGGTTCTGAGAAAATCTTTATGTGAGTGCCATATAACATTAGTGTTTCTCTGGCCTGGGACATATAAAAATGTTAAGTAGTTTCAAAAAGCAGTATGTTTAACAGGAAATGTGTGGAAAGGGTAGAGATGTAATACTTGAGCTAGGAAATTGGTATTCTCATTTTTACTTTCCCTTTCTGGTTCAGAGAAAGATAAGGAAATGAGAGACATAGCTACTGTATCTAGGAATTTTCCACTGTTCATTCTGCAGCCAGCTCCGTGCCAGTGGCACTGCAGAGACAGGTAGGCACTCTGTCCGACACATTCCTTGTAGGGATACTGGTTTTATTTAACAGTCTTGAACAGCTGGAGAGCACGCAGCTAATGACCACTTGAGCATGAAAGTGTCTGATGACTGCAAATAAAATATGGCATGCGATGAGGCACAGCAGTAATAACAATACACAATAGGTGGAAGGTGCAGAGACAGGCTGGACCCTGTGAACTGGAACAAATGCCAAAGGATCCCTGCCGCTGATGTGGGCTTCCTAGCCACAAACCATGTAAGTCATTAGAGAAGTCTGTGTGCAGTCACCTCAGTCTATGTGATTTCAAAATGACACAAAGTCAGGTGTTGAAATGAAAACAAAGAACTCCAAACAGAGAGATTGTCAGCTCTACCAACAGTTTTCAACAGCATTTAAGTATCGTGTCAGTAAAAATATTTATGAGTTGAAATCATCCTCTGGTCAGAGAATTTCTTAGCTTGCAGAAGAAGAACAATCCGGGAATCAAAGCTAGTAGAAAGCAACACTGAATTCTAAATGTAACTGCAGGCTGAGCTGTGATTTTAAATAACTGCATGTGTTTAAGGGATCACTTGCTTGCTCTCTCTTGACATGTGTTTCCCCCTACAGGTGACTGTCAAGTGTATTCTGTGATGAAAATAAAACCTGCAGCACTTGAAGGCATTTTTACATCTTCTGAACTGCATCTCATCATCAAGTGTGAAATGAGTTTCTCTCTTTTTTTAATGTAAGAAACACATTTCTATACCATGCCTATACTATCAAAGCATAACACACAATTGAAGGCGAAGACAACCAACTCAAACATACACACATGCGTTTTTTTGGGTTTTTTTTTTTTAATTTCAGTAGATGTTCTGAAGACCTTGCTATCAGGAGAGTGTCCCATGGTTAGGAAGGAGCAGCCTATAAGTACTAAAACCTCTTGGCTTTGTTTAGTTTACTAGAATGAGACACAGTAAGTATTTTTGTAAATATATATATATATATATATATATATATTTAATAGAATCATAATCTAAATCAGAAATGTAGTTTGGTCTATTTTATATATGCATTTCACTCACTGACTTAAAACTTCCATTTACTTTTATTAAAAAATTCATTGGTTTTGCAAAAAAAAATTCTACAATCAATTTATGAGTGAATGGCATAGACTATGGACAAAGCAAATGACCTTTTCAGGTGGTTGGAGGAGGAGCTAAGACACAGCACTGCTGGATATGGCTATTGTCAGGATAGAGCCCCAACATTTCAATGCAGGGCAGAGGTCTGCACTGCTCTTTCCCTATTGGGCACACTCAGCAGAAGTAAAGTCTAAATCATTAATGAATTTTATTTAACTTTTTAATTTCTTAAATCTTAAATACATATTTCTGTAATAAAGGAGTATTATTAAAGTAAGAAATTTATCATATTGTTTTTGCTAAAGTATGTACAATAGGAGTCCAGTCCCAGTATACATAAAGCTCATGGATCATTTGGGAGGAGGGGAGAGAAAGATTACAAGGGTCACAGAACAGGATATTTGCTGGGAGATTGTGTCTCACAAATGTCTGAAGCTACGCTCATGTAGTCTAACCAACAAGAATGGCTAAAGGTGAGTGAATGAGGACAACACCAATAGACATGTTAATGTTAACAGAGGAAAGCTCAGAGGCCTCAACGCAGGGATGGGTTTGTGAGAGGGTGCTGGGAGCAGAGGGGTTCCTTGATCAGGATGTAAAGTGAATAAATAAATTAGCTTAGAAAAAAAAAAACAAAGCAGCTAAGGAATTCTGAAAGCAGGAGAAATAGTCTTCTATGGGGAAAAGCACACCAATTGGTTAAACAATACTAAGTGGCCAGCCCTGAAAGCATGTAAGTAATTTGTAAACATACATGTGACAACAATTAAAGAGGCCATCAATTTGAAAAAGAGTAAAGAGATACATGGTAGATTTTAGTTGGAGGACAGAGACAAAGGAATAGATGTAACTATATTACTTTTTAAAAAAAAAAAAAAACTCCCACTTTCTAAGTCACTCTTAAAAGTAGTGCCATCTTCCACTTAAAAAGCAACAATGTTGCCATTTCAATTATGATATTGTGGTTTTAGGATGCAGTATAGGAGTAATTTTTTCTCTCTAAATGCTTCTTTTAATGAGAACAAACTAAAAGTTCAAAGCACTAAGGCACCTGTTAAAGGTCCCTTGAGTGGTCTACAGTCTGATTTGGGACATACATGCAGAGAACACTCCCTTTCTGTTACTACTTTCTATAAGCCACGAACCACAATCCTCTCAAACAACTGAAAACATTCTTTCAAAGAAACTTCCACATCGAGCAAGTACACAGAGAGACACTCTATCCTTAAAGAAGCCAAGTGGCTTTTTAAAGGAAGACATAGAGATTAGAATCTTCAATCTAGAAACCCTGACATCTATTAAATCATGAAGAAGGTGGAATATGTGAAAGCCAAGCTACATACAAACTCAATTATCCAGGGTCTGTAAGAGTTGCCTTTTGAAGCTTAAGAGAGATACATTTAGGGCAAATAATGGGAAGTGTCACACTATGTTATTTATTAGATAGAGTGTTCATGGAAGCAGTAGGGCTAAAAATATAACAGGTTCATAAAAGGCTTAGATAAAACAACCTACAATAAATCAATTCTAGACTATTAAGGGGGATGGTCCAGTATACCATTAATACTGCTTTTATCTTTGTCAAACAAACTACCAGCACTTGTTGCTCTTTAGTTAGAATCCGACACCAAACTTGAACATTATTCCATTCATAATAGAGAACTAAAAGAACAAGTTTCTGAGAAAAGGAGACAAAACAGCAGTAGTTGGTGTGGTGAGGTATTCAACAGTTACCCATTGAAGGAATCCACTTTCTCCAGTAAAGATGTTATTAGAATGTGATTAGATATGCGTGCTTCTCTCTGAAGGTTCATTCTCATTTATACTAATTGACTGTGTATGTAGATGTAAGATCCATCTGACTGGAATATGCACCTAAGCACTCAAATTTACAAAGGTAAAAATGAACCAAAGTCTATTTCCTTATTAAATGAACTTCAGTTTCTGGTGCACAGATAACTGTATTTTGAAGCATTTCATGTTCCTTTTATTGGTAATCTAAAAACCTTACCTTAACCATGAGATTTATCACATTTTAAAATAGTCTTCTTGGCAGTAGAATAAAATATTTATTGCATTTTTTTCCATTAATCTCTGTTAGAGATAATTTTAGGTATTGGTGATTTTCTGTTGAGTCATTTTTTTTCTTATGGTGGATTTTTTTTTTCAGTAAAATATTTGTTGTTTTATTTTTTTGAATGGGATAAATTACACCATTCTAAAATGATGGTTGAATGAGTTCTATTTTTCTTTTTTTTTTAATCTTTTATTTTTTTTTTTATTAATTTATTCTTGTTACATCTCAATGTTTATCCCATCCCTTGTATCCTCCCATTCCCCCCCCCCCATTTTCCCATTATTCCCCTCCTCTATGACTGTTCCTGAGGGGGATTACGTCCCCCTATATATTCTCATAGGGTATCAAGTCTCTTCTTGGCTACCTGCTGTCCTTTCTCTGAGTGCCACCAGGTCTCCCCCTCCAGGGGACATGGTCAAATGTGAGGCACCAGAGTATGTGAGAAAGTCATATCACACTCTCCACTCAACTGTGGAGACTATTTTGACCATTGACTAGATCTGGGAAGGGGTTTAAAGTTTACCTCCTGTATTGTCCTTGGCTGGTGCCTTAGTTTGAGCGGGACCCCTGGGCCCAAATCTGCCTATCATATTGTTCTACTTGTAGATTTCTAGGACCCTCTGGATCCTTTTATTTTGTTGTTCTCCCATGCGTCTTTTATTTTTATGCCAACATTGATATTGGAAATGTTTTTTTTTAAAGTCTATGAGTTGCCGGCAGTTTTTGAGTGAGAAGACATGCTCATACCATGAAACATAGAAGGACAGCACACAAAAGTTAAAGTTGAAGAGTAAATTAGCAAACCAAATATACATCCAAGCTTTTTGGAAAGAATTCTTCTTGTTCAGGAAAAGGAAGTAAGAATGTTAACAAGCAAATTCTTTAGTGATCAAAAAAAAATATGGAAATATTAAAATTTTGATGGACTTTTCTTTTTGTGAAAACATGATCATATTACTCATATAATTCACCATAATGTCAGTGGTTTCTTAGTTGGGAAAAAATTCTAAAGTCTCCACCTGTCTCCTAATCTCACCTAGAGTGCTACTAACCTGCACTCCCAGCGCACTCAGGTAATCAAGTTTATTCCTTCTCAAGTCTCTGATGGAGCTGGACACTCAAGTCGCTTAGTTTTACAATGAGGCTTAGTTGTTTAGGGGTTAAGATGCTTTCACATCTCGATAGATGTTTTAAGTTGTTAACTATCAGATGGGATGGAGATTGACCTACATTCAGAATTTTAGGTGCACCAAGATAGAAAAGATGTTCTTGTCAAGGCTATCAAATACAAACAGCCAAAACACTAAGAATGTAACATTTATATAATTCCTGATTGTGACAATGTTCTTTTTTCTATAGGTAGTTTATTGTATATCTGTTTAATAATATAAATGTATATGTGAAGAAATGTTTAAATAATAAAAAAAGAAAAGAAAAGAAAAAGAAAAATATCAGAGACATAAAGAGACAATGATCCAATGGAAAAGAATGACATGTGAAGCATTTTCAAAACATAGTCATGACTCTTAAATACATTGGATATATGAAGTATATTCATATTATCACAAGAAAGCTAGTGGTTTTTCAAATTTTTTCTTTTACCTAAAACAGATTTCCAAAGCTAGTATACATTGCAATTTTAATGTGATTTTTCTCAAAATGAACCATTGTAAAAGTACCATATTTGTTTTATACTCACAGTCATTTGTTGAACAACTATTAGTAATTCTTCCTTGTCATAATTATTACATTTTCTAAAACTAAGTGAAGAGATTTCACATGTGTGTGCATCTTGATAGGGAGACACTGGATGTCTCATTTTTTCTAATGAAGATTAACACCGAATTTGAGATCTTTGTTTTCCTTTTCCATGCCCATTGGTCTTCATTATGACTGGAAAACATTTTAAAATTTGTTTTATACAAGCTTCATCATTTGTTCATGAAAAAATCCTCAAAAAAAAAGTGTATAGTTGAGTAGTCCTCAAATTGTAGACACATGTCTTCCTTGACCCTTCTACTCTCAGGTGAGCACTGTGACCAGTTTTTCCTCTATAAAAGTAAGAAGATGTGTTTAAACATTCCAGTATATGCATTATTGGCTCAGCTGAGAGCACCGAAAGCAACTAGGTCACAATGCGAGGAGGCTAAGACAGGTATGCTTTGAGTTGGTGGTTTTGTAATACTTCTATCACTTAAGAGTTTGATTTCTTAGTCTTTAGTCTTTAGTCTTTATTGTTCATAGATCCTGCCAACCCTATTGATACATCCTGACAAAATAAAAGTGTTTAAATTTGTGCACTTCTTGCACTTTTAAATGTATCCATGTAATTTTTAATTATGTATCATTGCAAAAGATGTGATCTACATGAGGTTTTGGTTAATTAAAATTTTATAAAAAGACAATAAAGTGAGAAACAATTAACCTCACATTTTCTCCTTTTTGTCATACAATCTTTCAGAAATGAAAGAGGGATTATGGACAGAGAAGCAAGGATGTGTTAACAGATTCATCCCAGCTCTTCACATAATAGCTCTTGATGTGTAAACACTGAGTGAGGTGTTTGATCTTCAGATCCCTAATATCACTGGTTTCCAGAAACATGACAATGAAAGAAACACCACAAACAGATCACTCTACATAGTGTCTAGAGAGGCAAAAGTGCTCCATAATTGATGGCTATGATTATTCCACTATTATCTAGCCACTTGCTTTAATTTTTTCTGTGAAAACTAATATTCATATATCATCTCCATAAATGAAAGCTTGATACCATTAATTATAACCAATATGTAAATTCTAGGACATTATTCCTGTTATATATGTGTATAGACAAACATACATACATATATGTAAACGTGTATTTATATGTGTATACAATCTTAATAAATTATAAAGATAAATTTGAAAACTTGATGTTGATTTATACTAATTCAGTAGGCTTGGGGGATACTGGGAAGGAAAAAAGAAGACATAAAGAATATTCATAGTGGCACTATTCCTAACAGTCAGAGATGGAAAACAGCCCAGCTGTCCCTCAACCAGAGAATAAACAAAGAAACTGAGGACCATCTACACAATGGAATACTATTCAGCTATTTTAAAAGGGGCAGGGTATCATGAAATTTGCAGGCAAGTGAATGAATCTGGAAAAGATCATCCTGAGTGAGGTAACCCAGACTCAGAAGGACATCCATGGTATATACTCATTTAAAAGTAGATATTACAGGAGAATCATATTACAATCCACACATCGGAAGAACTCTAGATAACAAGTAGAACCCTAGGGAGAATGCTTAATTCTCATCAAGAAGGACAAATAGAGTAGACACTGGCAAAGGTTGAAGAAAGGAAACAAGATGAGAATGTAACATAGTTGTCTTCTGAAAGGCTCCACCCAGCAGGAGATCAAAGCAGATGCTGAGACTCATAGTCAACCTTTAGGCAAAACACACAGGCAGGGATTCTTATGGAACAGTAGGGGGATAGAAGGACCCAGAAGGGACAGGAGCTCCACAAGAAGACCAACAGAGTCAAAAAATCTGGGTCCAGAAGTTCCTGTGGAGACTCATGGACCAATCAAAGACCATGCATCAAGAAGACTTTGGTCCCCGGCTGAGATATAGTCCATAGGCAGCTCAGTCTCTCTGGAGGTCCACTAGTAAGGATGCAAGGGCTGTCTCTGCCATGGACTCTGTTGCCTGCTCTTTCATCACTTACCCCTCGTCAGGTGGCCTTGCTAGGAAATAGATGAAAAGGATGCAGGCAGTTCTAATAAGACTTGATAGACTGGAGTCAGTTGGTAGGGTAGGAGGGCTCCCCCTTTTCTGATTACTACAGGAGAGACATGGGAGAAAGAAGGAAGGAAGATGGGAACATGAGGAGATGAGGAAGGGGCTATGATCAAGATGTAAAGTGAATAAATTTTTAAAATTCAAATTAACTAAGTAAATAAACCAAAATAAAAGAGCTGGAATGGGAAGAAGGGCTGTGAAGTATCATGCAGCCGTGGACTCACAGCAGCTGTTCATACTTGCACTGGGTCCACAGAAGCTGGACTTTCCTAACTGTCATTTACAAAAGGAGAAGAGAGTCCATATCACATTCTGCTTACCTGTTTCCAACTGACAGATTTGGGGAGGGGGATCATGGTATCCAGTTATACACAGACCCCTGAGCCTACCAGTCTCACAGGGCTAGATCTAAACTTGGTGTCTTCTTGTGGTGTCCTTTATCCCTCCAATTCCCCCAATCCTTCCTCCCACTTTTCCATAAAGCTCCCCGAGTTCTGTCAATTGTTTAGCTGTGGATCTCAGCATCTGTTTCCACCAGCTGCTGAGTGAAGCCTCTCAGAAGACAGTTATGCTGGGCTTCTATCACAAGCCATGCATCGGGGGTTGGCTCTCTCCCATGGGTTGGACACCTCAAGAAAACCTACAGGGTAAACTAACCTAGGCCCATAGGGTCTCACAGAGACTGAACCACCAACCAATGTGCATGCATAGGCTGGACCTAGATCCCTAATGTGGGTCCCATAACAATAGGAGTAGGGGCTATCTCCAGCTCTGCTGCCTACTTTTGGGTCTTTTTCCATTAGCTGGGCTGCCTTTTATGGACTCTGTAGAAGAGGATGCCCTTTAGTCCTGCTGCAGCTTGAGATGCCAGGGTCACTTGGTACCTCTTGATGGCCATTCCTTCTTTGAGAAAGAGAGGAGATAATGGACAGAGGGTACATGAAGGTGGGACTCAGTGGAGAGGAAATGGGCTGAGATTTGGCTGTAAAGTGATTAAATAATTAAGTAAATGAAAAAAACTTAAGTTCACACAGATAACCCTAATTAAACTACATGGGGCAGAATAATGGCACAGATTTGTAGTGAAGGTTACTGCTTGCATTGAGGGGAAATGGGGGCTAGGAGGATGGAAATGCAAAAAAAATTTGGTATTGTCTATGTTTCCACTTCATAATGAGGTAAGTTTTGACTATGCTTGGAGCACAGTCATATAAAAAAGAAAAGGAAAGACTATGGCTAAGTGACCAAGCATTTATTCACATCCCCCCATGAAAAGAAACACAACATCTGAGTCCTTTAGCTGAGTCTTGAGCCATTTTCACAAATCTAGTTTTCTCAATGTGAATTCACATAGGTTCTCTGGAAAATGGCTGCATGTCTCTGTCTTTTCTCTTTTGCTGGCACAGTACAAATTCTTAAATACTTGTATCTTGCCAACTTTCTATCTATCCTCAACCCAAATACAATTAAATGTTACATGTCTCCCATTACATCATGTTTTAACTCATAATAATGATTCCAGTTTCTACTAGTGTAATAAGTCCTTTGAAATGGCTTTTGCTAAAATGCACTGGTTCCTTGCTTGGATCTATAAGATAAGAAAACAGCAATAAAAGCCTGGCATTTGGTGCTTTCTTTTTGTGACTCATTTTTTTAAAAAACGATTCAAAATTCTCCTAAAATCTGCACATTGGCATGGACTGTTGGTTTAAAAACATGATATTTAACAGCCACCAGGGCCAGCGAAGACTCTCCAACAGATTCCTCCATGTTGTGATCAATCCTAAGCTGCTGACTTCATTTCAAATAAACCAGCTTGCCTCTTCAAGCAAAAGGAGCTTCTTTAAACGAATTTACCAAACTTATACAACAATCAACCATACTAAACTTTGACCATGGACCATTTTCTATATATCTTGCCACCAGCTCCAATCCTTGCCCTATTCAAATTTAAAGTCTGTAATAGCAGCTGGAAGGTGAACAAATATGTTTAATGTAGTTTATCTCTCCAAAATAGATGTTGCTTAAAATCTCTCTCTGACATTTCAGCGTTTCCTCACATCACTTACTTAGGTATATGAGCGCAGACCTGATATGTTTAGACTCCCAGTATTATATCTCTGGCCCAACGTAAATTATACCTGCATCATTCTAATTGTTTTAGCAATATACCAGGACTAAAAGTAAGAAGTATTTCTCAAAGACATACCTTATACTTTTTACTGACTATTCAGTAGTGTATAACCCAAAGCTTTATACCGAGTATTTGCTTTGAACAACAGTATGAGAGCAAAAGACTCTCAGCACAACAAAAATGAGCCATGTCCCTAACAATGGATCTACTGTAAGGAATAAGTAATTGCGATTTTTGATGTACTTAGCAAACACCATTTTAAATTATTTTAGAGTCAATGAGCTTACATATTAAAAAAAACTCAGTATTCTACAGTTATTACTGTTAATCTGATGTTCATATTCAAATCATTCAACAAGAAATTTTAAATATAGGTAGCCAGACCATATAACAAAAGTTATGATAAGATGCAGACAATTTTTCAAAGAGAGAAGTCAGGAGTTTAAGAAAATATATTTTAAAATGTCTCTAGTTAAAAATTGTTTTAGGTTAAAACAAGCAGGGGAAGTTGTCCAATTGTGCAGCAATAAGAAAAAAATATGCCTCCATGTCTCCCATGAGTCCTTTAAACTTTCAATACATATTTACTGTGATATGCAAACCTTAATACACATTTTACTTGAGTTATACATGTATCTCCTTATTAGACATTTGCTAACATGTGGATAGAGTGAACAACATGTTAGAGATATAGATAAAAGCCAAAATGACCCCCCACTCAGAGAGAAATAACATTTAAAGTGATGAAGCACATGGACACACACACACACACAGGAATCAAGGCTGACAATAACTCACAGCAGGAAGGAGGATTAAAGAAGCAGGTATGATTCTCTGGAAACTACAGGGCCACTCCATATAGAGATATCCAAGATCATCTTAAGAAAATAATGTTGGAAGCCCAATAGATTTACACATAACTCTTCACAAGAAGGACCTTGGGGTAAAGTGACCAAAATAAGAAAAAAGAGATTAAAATAGCAAAAATGATAAAGAGAGTAAGACCAGTTTGTCCAAGAACTAAATACTAATGTATCTGCTTATATTCTGAGGCAAGCTAATTACAACACAGCTAAAGAACATATAATGACTCAAAAGGAAGAAGACGAATTCTCCAAGCAAGCAGCAGTAATGCCAGTAATATGCAGTAGACACATATAATCACAAAATAAAATCACCTTCTCGGGGATTTCAGTAGTGTATGATTATAATCCCTGCAGCATCCTTACGGTGTGACAGTATCATTTCCTATGCTGCAGATGATAAAAGTGAGATCTACCTAAAATGAACACCTCTGCCAAGATTTCAAAGCCCACACTTAGTGGCGATGGTGAAGATCTGAGTGCATATGCCCCTACAGGAGTACAGTTGATCTGAGAAGTCATTTGAGATGCAGCTTGGAAGATTTGTGGAACTAGTCACTGATAGAAGCATACAAGCAGCTTTGAAGTCTTATCCTACCCCATCCCTGAAGGACGAGGCCCTTCCTGAGTCTCTTATGCTGGCACAGTCGTGGACTTTTTCTATGGTGGAGACCTGGAATAAAAAAAAAAAGAAAAACACCATCCCTGCTAACAGACATGATATTAAAATGATATGGCAAATAATTATATTCAAGAGAGAAAGGAAGTAAGAGTCTATGCATTTTTAGCTACAGGTCTCCAAAAATGGTAGGTAACCAAGAATGCCCTCAGAGACAACAAAGTAGGTAAATTCCCTTATACATGAAGACAGTTAAATAACAAACACACTTAAACTAAGCTTAAAAGAAAAAGTTTAGAGCTGAAATTTTTATTTAGCATCTTGAGGTTTTTTGTTGTTGGTGCTGTTGCTGTTCTTTTCCTCACTCTAGAAGGTGTTGATTTTTATATTTTTCCTGTTTATATTTTCTATTTCCTTAAAATTGCACTATATGACCTTGATCAGGGTATTTAGGTGGGACTACAACCTCATAAATGTTTGCACTTGTATTAGAATATTTCCAAACTCTAAATAAAGTATTTTGTTCAAGTAAATGTATACTCATTGAAATAATACCATGTTTGGTCCTTTAGAAAAAAAAAAACTAGTAGACTTTTGATAATAAAATCAAATCAATACTAATATCTTAAGAATAGAAGCAGTTTTGTTGATAGAAAGTGTGTGGTTTAACAAGAATGAAGTAATCAGTATTTCAGTCTGTCATTTGGCCTGAGCATGTGAAATCATACGTTCAGACTCCTGTTTATATCACAAGCCTGTCTGGAAAGCTTAATCAAAAAGAGAAAATAACTTTCCAACAGCAGTGAAACATGCATGGTTTTTAACACATTCCAGGGAGATGATGTTCACAAGATGTCTTGGGACTTTTAAATAGACACTCTGGCTCCATTGGAGCTCCGTTCTGTTAATGAAGACAAATGACCCCCACACTGCAGAGAGAGACAGCTCCCAGTGGTTCCCTTGCACCCTGTTAGTTTGCCTAAGTTATTCAGGGTCCAATCTTGGAATGAAAATTTTATGATCATTAAGATAATTAATAATTAAGGCATCTGGCAAATATATAGAGACTGCTAAAACTCTAGGTGTAGCTTCATCCATGAATAAGTGGAGACATAGGGATGGTTTGCTATTCGTGTACTGCTATGGGATGTGGATTAAAAAATATATTTTGAGGAGGTTTGATATTTGTATTTAGATAACTAAATAAATAATGAAAGGCTCATAGAAATAATCACTCTTGCAAATTTAAATTGTTAGAACAGATACACAGCTCTTAGGAAATAGCTGTACTATTTTTAAAACCATGTTCTCATAAAAATCAGGAGAGAACTTACAAGAATTACATCCAATGATAAAAAGAAGTAAAAAAAAAAAAAAGGTATTTAGTATATATGTAAAATCCTCCAATTAAATAAAAATTGGTATAGTATTTGCTGAAAAAATGAACCATATAGATATTCCTCTCTAAAATGATAGTGAGCCCAGTGAGAATTATATTCACTGTTTTCCCTTCCCTCAAGCCTCATGACTACCAACCATTCCTCTGGTCTGATGTCTTGCAAACTAGATGAAGATTTGCGCTGAAAAATTTTAAATACTTAAATATTTTCAGCTTAGTTATAGCTGCAAAATTAAATTATTTTAATTTAAAATTTCTTCTGCATAAAAAATGTTATAATCATGGGTGAACCATATTTAACACCTATTTATAGCCCTTAAAGCAAATCCAGACCTATTTCAGAACTGCGAAGAACAGTGTTAATCTGGAAACCAATTCTAAACCAAGGACCTTTCTCTAATTAGCTCATAGTGGCCACTAGGTGGCCCCAAACACCAGTGTGTGTCACTCGGGATATGAATGGAAATTTGCCAAAAGTTATTAGCTCCAATTTACCTCATAAATGGGTCAAGCCTTCAAACGTGAACTCATCTCAATGCTCATCTCAATGCTATGATCGTTTTCATTTCTAATTTATGCGCTTTTAAACTGAACACATTCAAAACAACACATAAAACACGCTTACACCTTTACAAGGTTCGAAGGACTTTGCAAAGAATTCTTTGAGTCATTTGCATGCACAACTAACAATTCAATTATATTAGTTTTCTCAAAGTTTTGTAATTTTTCCACCAGCATTTCCCAATTTTCTTCTCATTTTCTTTTCAACTAAATGAAAGGAAAAGTATATGAAAGCTAATGAACTGTATTGCTCGTATGATTAAAGAATTCTGTAACTAATGAGAAAGCATGTCTAATTCCTAGTCTTGAGAGGCCTATTAGTCAAGTATACTTAGGTGGCCAAGCACACTAGCATTAAAATGTATATAGTATTTTAGATTAGTCTTCTAAATTAATCAGCTGTAGGGCTGACTCAGCAAAAAAAAAAAAAAATAGAGTGAGGTTGTGGATGGGAATGCTGCTGAATGGGCACAGGATTAAGAATGGTGAGACAGAACGGCTTTGATTAAATAATTAATATGGGATTAGACGCCACATAAAAATATAGAACTGTGACAAAAACTGAAAAACAACTTTACCATGTTCACTAAAGGACCTCTGTCAAGTATGTTGGTAATGTTAGCTGTGGCTTTCTTCAATGTCCTTTCATTCTGTGGGTTCTAATGAAGTTGGGGCTCGCTTTCTGATTCTATAGCTAGCGTCTTACATGGTAGCCTAAGCTAGTCAGGACCTCATTGTATTGTCTGGTCTAGGGCTGAGTTTTTAATCCTGAGCCAGTTTCTCTGGGGTTACAGGTGTCTCCTGTGATTTTAAGTAAAGTTGAAAGATAAGAACTGATATTTGATTTTAAGAATCAAATTTCAAAAGTAAAGCCTGTATTTAATTTATCTTTCCAAAATAAAAAAATAAGAAAAAAAAAAACAACAAAAACAAACAAACAAACAAAAAAGCTAGAAGCAATGGTTTTTACGTTGATCTTTGTATCACCATGAATGTGAAGAGTGAACTGAACTGTTATCCAAACAAAACCTGTTAAATTTTTTACATTTTTCAGCAGGTTCTATTAGACGATTTCATAAACCTAATCTGGGAAATCAGTAACTGGCTGACCTTTAGCTTGTAATTCTGGCTGCACAATTATTCTTGAGATTTATAGGTATCAAAACTTTAATAGAATTATTCCTCTAATGCACTGCCTCTGTTCATCGGCTTTCTAATTCTCATTATTCTGACCTCAAAAAGGAGACTGTGAAAGGAATTATTATGGAACAAAATGGGCTCATGTTTCACCTGAGTGAGTTGGTGTGGCCTATGGGACTCACGGATGGCCATGGCCTTCTTTCTAATGCTTTCTTCTCCTCTATGCCTGCTTCCAGCTCTTCATGTCCTTTTCAAAATTCATACCCATTAATCCCCTAAATAGTGCAATGGCCATTGGAGAATCCAATTTAGGTTTTCATGCTTCATTCAATCTTTATGTGTTGACATATTCTCAATCATTGGGGAATGGATATATTTGTAACTGTTAAGTGTAGAGCTCTTCCTAGTTACAATAATAGATTGAATGAGACATTTCCAATTAAAATAGGTAAACAGAGTATGTCCTTGGAAATTTAGTGTTTCAAAGTTCCATTGTACAGAAAATAGTTAGAATAGAGAGTGGTGTTTATTGATGAAATTCCAGTACTAGAATCAAAACACCAGATTATTTCAATTCAACTCAAGTACAAAATTATTTTTAAATTTAAAAATTAAAAGACATGAAGATGAACTGCTAAGGTAAATATTAAAGATACTCGATGTTGATAAGGAAAACATAGGTTACATGAACTTACACCAAGTAATTGTATCAATAACATAATATTTAACAAAAAAGATTAGAGTCAATGCTAGAACATGGATTTTGTGTTAGCTAATGTTTGGTACATTTTAGGCTTATGGTAATTGCTTCTATTAATCATGAAAATTGTCATATTACAAAAGTACACCTATTAACCCCATTTAACAGATGAAAAAGCTTCCAGTGATATTAAATATTAAATATATGATAAGTGATACAGCTACAATTTTAATTCAGACAGACTGGTGCCATGTTCCATTCTTTTATCCATTAAAGGTCAATAGAAGAATACTTCGGGCAAGGTCATTACATCTTCTAACACAGAGAATCTCAATGGTTCTGATTTCCAGCTTCCTCACAGCCTAGCCACTTTATTAATATTACCCTCTACAGTCACAGTAAGGCAGACCCTTTTCACAGTGACTACGTGTGCAGCTTCTCAGTGTTCGTGGGTGTGGGAACTCTTATTAACAATTTTTAGTGATGGCACTTTGGAGTATAGTTTGCCCTCATGTCCATTCATTTTCTGTACACTTCTCTGGTATGGGCCATTAGTTTCAGCATTAAACCTTCATTTTATTCCACAGAGTGTCCTGCATCTGCAAGGTGAAAATTAGCTGCTGCAAATATAAGTGCCACATAGATCATCCACCAAGGGGCTGCTGCTGCAGAAGTACAAGCTCATGGTCCCCTCTTGAGACGACATCAAAAGAAACTGAGGCCAAATAGAAATGTAATTTGAACTAAACCGATAATTTACTCTGATATTTTCTTAAAACATGTGATGTAGCTTTCAGTACAATGAAAAGGTTTAATAGAGGTAAAGTTAGAGTCACACTGTATGTAATTTAAAATTGCCTATTGCTTATCAATTATCAAACCCTGAATAAGAGACTAAATCATGTGACAACTTATCTCGTATCCCGCCGTAGCATACATATGACAGTCATCAACCACACATCTCCTCCTTGGTATTTATCCTACTACTCAAAAGGAGCTGGCATTTATTAGGAACCTAAGGAATACTTGACAAATGAATGAGTGAGTGAAATTAACTGCTAAGCAATTCCTTTAGAATATACATAATTGACAGTCAAGATGAAGGACTAGTTTGGATATGGTGATAATGTGCCTGTAACCTCAGCTGTAAAGAATGTTGAGACAGGATGATCATAAATTCTGTCTAGCACAGGATCTATAGAGAGATCTTTCTTGGGGATGGGAGGCTTTGACCACAACAAGGATGACTGCATTAGATAAAAGACCACGTGACTGCTGTTTAATTTCAAGTAGATTTTATGAGTAGCTCAAGGAAAGCAAACATTTCAAAGAACAATACAGATATATCTATTATAGGTCATAAATATACTAATATTTCTCATTACGTTAAAAAACCTGTCTCTCTGGGTATGACACAATAGTCATGGTTCATCGTCTTTCCCCCAAAGGCATAAAATCCTACTGAAGGCTGCAAGGAAAAACTGAACAGCCATTGCACATACTCCAAGAAAACATTAAAATTAGTAAGAGAAAAACAAACAAACAAATAAAACTAAAACATGCACAGTACATGAAAACCCAAAATTTAAAAAGCAGTTAAACTGGTACCATGATATTATGCTACTTGACACTATTAAACATAAAAATAAGAATAAAGAAATAATGTTTATATGTAGAGTTGTAATTAATGTACTTAGTGTGGAAGGCTCTTTTCATTCACATAATTTTCTTCCTTGCCCTTCTAGTAACAAGCTAGATGTAACCTCTCCCTCTAAAGTTAGAAGCCTTGTTTATGTTCTAACTCACTATGGCTCCCATTAGTAAAGCTTCACTTCTCCTGTGGTCTGGACTTCATATTTCAACTCCATCATGGATAATCTAAGAAAATTTAATTTTAAATTAATAAATTATCTATATTAAATAATCTATACATGAATGTACACATAAGTGATTAATGATATGAGTATATATATATATATGTGTGTGTGTGTGTGTACATATGTCTATCTCCAAGCATTTCTGAGCACCATTTCATGCCTTTGGAAGAGTGACATAGGTATATGTATGCACTTTCAGCACTATGTACATCTGGACAACAAGTATGGATGTTATGTTTGTTTCCAAATATTTGTGTCTGTTCCCAAGTTGATGAAGGCTTAAGAATGATTAAACATTATTAATATTTTTACTTATAGTTAAGATCAAAACATATGTCTTAGAAAACACAATAGCTAAGGAGAAAAGTTTCTTGTGTGTTGTGGGGTTTTCTTTATTTTGTTTCTGACTATACACCAAATAATTAAAGTCAATAAAGGTTAAAATAGTATATTTAGCATAACACTTTTACAAAAACTCAACTCTCTGCACAAAAGAGTAAAATTAACAGAAAAATAATGTTCAGAGTATGTGCCTATAAACCCAACATTCAGGAGGGATTGGAGAGGTAAAAGAAACTACACACAATTCAAAGTCAAAATTATGTACATATTGAATTCCAGGAAATCAACAGCTGCATATTGAGACCTGCATCATATACAACATTCCCCAGGAAGAAGAAGAAGAAGAAGAAGAAGAAGAAGAAGAAGAAGAAGAAGAAGAAGAAGAGGGAGGAGGAGGGAGGAGGGAGGAGGAGGAGGAGGAAGAGGAGGAGGAGTACAAGGAGGAAGAGGAGGAGGAAGAGAGAGAAAGAAAGAAAGAAAGAAAGAAAGAAAGAAAGAAAGAAAGACGGGGAAAGAACTTGAACTTAATATTCAATGTCCAAATTTTGTTTAAAATCATAACCAAAAACACAGTTCAGATGAAGAAATAAAATGTCCTTACCAATGTTTTCTGGACATAACACATATGAATACCCAATAACTGGGCAGCATGCACAAAGTCTGTGCCAGCTCAAGCTAGGTAGTCACTAAGTGCCCTGACTAACTGTACAACTATTTGACAACTGATACCTATTTGGAAAGGAAAGTCAGCTTTTACACTTCCTGGTAGTCCCACAACGCCTCAGCATAAGACACCAAACTATTTTGGACATCATAAACTAGACCTCCTGTACTTAAAAAATAATAATACAGAAAATTGGGTGAGGAGAAGTTGATACTGGAGAAAGGAAGTGAAGGGGGATGAATATAACCAAAATACATTGGATGTCTTTTTGAGTCAACTTTCTTGGGTAAGTGTCACTTCTGCCACATATCAAAGAGACCTCTCTTTCAAGCAAATAGAGACTATAACAGAAAACCACAATCAGATCCAATGCGTAAACCAACAGATCATGACAGCCACACCCTGCCAAGGATACATCTAGATCGCAGCCTCTCCATTTACACAAGGCTCAGGCAACACTATGGAAAAGGGGGTCTGAAAAATGGTAAGATCCAGAATACCAGGAAGTCAGCTGGAAAACTGTCTGTCCTAGAAATTACTGCATAAATAAGATTAAAAAAAATAACGATATCAATGGCTATCACTGTGGAAGGAGGGAATTTTAAAGGATCCCATCTCTAGACAGAGAACTAGAGGCAAATAATGGCTGCTGAGAAGAGGAGAATTAGATTCTCCTAACACTTTTATTGGATGTCCAATATAGACTAGTCAGCTCTGAAACCACATACGCAGAAGAAACAAGAATGGACTCAGCAGGTTCTGTTTGCTGAGAGGAGGTGTCGAAGGGAGAAAATGTACGGGAGAAAGTGATTTAATTCTATTTCTATTTTTTCAACACATAGTATAAAAATCTAAAACAATTAGTAAAAAATATTATTTTTACTTAAAGGAAGCAATCTTTTTTCTGTTTTGATATAGAAATTTATTCAGTGGGTACAAGTGATTTCAGGAAGTGCAAACTTTGTTAGTATCCCAGAAACCACATGTTGAAAGTCTAACTAACTCTTGCAAATTGTCCTTTGACCTCCACATGCATGCATGCCATGCATGGTACATATAGATTCACATGCATATTAGTACACAGTAAACAGTAACTAGATGAATGTGTAAAACAAGAGAATTTTTTAAAGTCCTTCCAGTGTGGATAGGAAGATTAGAAGTTTAAAGTCATCCCTGGCTACACTCTCAGAGTTGCATGGCATCATTGGCTGTATGCCTAATGATAAATAGTAAATCATTTCCATTAAATTCTACTGATGCAAAAAAAAAATTTTCATTTACAATGAGAAAACTAAATGCAGAAAAATCAGATCTACATGATGGTGGTTTCCTCCATAAATATCATTCATATTAAACACTTATTACATAGGGTTCAACACTATAAGACAGGAATAGTCTCCAACTTACATTTTAGAAGTAAGTGAAAAATAAAGGTGGGGAAAAGTTATACTTGACTACAGTAATGGTTAAACAATGCGTTCTGAATTGTTTTAGTTGATGAAAATATTCTAAGTTCACCTCAGTAATTTCTTTCATGTAAGTCATTGCTAAGCAAATAAATGTCACTGCTAAAAACTTTTCAGTTCATGTTTTTAATTTTATTTGAGAATTAGTTTAAACCAATTAAGTAGTAAAATTGCAATGTTTTTGTTTGTTGAAGAAAATATGTTAGTAAAATAATTGATAAATGTAACTGATAGTTTGTAGATTTGTGTGGAAATACAAAATCCTTAAAATTTATCAGAGTTCAGTTTTTTAAATTTTCCAATGTATGGGCATGTTAAAGATTATCTTCAGAAGGCAATTATTTTGGAATATCATGGTGCATCACCTGACTTTGAAAGTCAAGAATTTTAGAAACATTTATTACTTTAAAAATCATATAGCACATGCTGTTAGAAATCCAAGTTTATTTTCCTTGATTTTTATAGTTAATGAAATAACAAGAAAAAAATTCTGTTTGATTTTTTAAATATTTGCATCTTTATTTTTGTTATATGTTTGTGAGTATTTTTCACGTGTGTGTCTGTGTAACAATTGAGCACCTGATGCCTTCAGAGGGGGGTAGGAGTTGGATCTCCTGGGACTCCGGTCATTGGAATTACTTATGGCTGTATCCATCATGCTATGTGCATGCTGGGAATGAGCCTGGGTCTTCTGGAAGAGCATGCGGTGCTCCTAACCATTGGGCCATCTTTCCATCTTATGTTGCAGCTATGTGTAGGAGTTTATTCCTGTAACCCCAGCAAAAGGGAAATGAGGTGATATGACTGTCTCAATAATCCAGAAATTAATTAATTAATTAAGCAAAAAAATTCATTTACAGAGCTTTCATTAGGAACACACACACAAATAGGCTAAGAACTTTATATGACCTAAGAAGACACCCTGACTGCTTTCAGTCTATTCAGATAGCTATATCAAGTTTCTTATATTTATACATACTGGGTTAACATTTTAGAGATTTACCAGAACAGCTCAAGGTAAAATCCTTATACTTAATTAGCATGTTCATTAATTTAGTTTGTCACACATTTTGTTTAACGTGATCCTTGATGTATTTTCTTACCCACGTTTTCAACAGGAGCTCTGAGGAAGAATGGTAGTTCTTTACCTAACAGTAGTTTCCTTTCTTAGGTTAGTAACTCCCATATTTGTTTCTCATAGCAGGGAAGAATCAACATGTCCAAATGAGTACTGCTTTCTGGAAGCATGCAATTTCTGTTTGATTCATTTTTAAAATCAGAACTCTGTCAAGCCATGTCAATATTCTCTCTTACACTAAATCAACACAGCCTCATAATCAATAACTGATGGACTGAGGATCATAATTCATTACTGTGCAGCCTCCATTCTGATCATTTGAAGAAGCCATTCTCTTAACGAAGGCTGAATTCTCAGCAAACTGCCCTGGTGCCTGTTTCAACTCCTCAGGAGCTGCCATGTCACATGGATTTCTGTTTCCAGGATAGGGACTGGGTAATACAAGAGTCACACACATTGCAGTAAACATGATGGTGCAGTAGACGTGAGAATGCTGTCCATAAAACTCACAGGAGCTGAAGAAACACCAATGGGTATAATACAAAATGAAAATGGACATTTGTCATTTTCAGAAATGAGAGAAGGAGGGAGAGCAGAGAGGTGGAGAGAAAGATGGAAGAAAAAAGAGAGAAGGGGAGAAAATGTTCTGCTAAATTTATTAGAATCAGCAATGAGCTGAAGTGTTTAGACATGTCATTTAATGCTGAGTTTCCTGTTGAGAGACAATGTTGAATTACATCTACCAGCCAACTGCTGTATCCTGTCTGAAGCCTGAAATGTCATTTAACATTAATTTATAAAGCTGCGTTATATAGAAGCTGCTTGCTAAAATAAATAAATAAATAAATGAAGACTGAACACTGAAATCATATGATTTGGTAAAGTGCATTAGAGTGCTGCTGACAAACTCTTTAAGAATATGAATCTCTTAGCTGCAAGAGATTGCTCCAGGAAGGCATTCCACCTCCCACAAGCAGGCATTATTTCTAAGGAATGTAGCCTGTGAAATGATGTAGGCTGTGATTTGATTTTACTCACTCATAATGAATGCACAGTTTCCTTTTTTAAAAGTCTACTTCCAGAATAGTTAAAGCTTAACAAAACGTCTTGGTAACAGAGAGGCTAATACATCACTCATCCAGCAACAAAGAAACGGAACAAAAATATAAAGGGATCTGTGAGAATAAGTAAGTTTCCTAAAAAAAAAAAAAATAATAATAATAATAATAATAATTACACAGAAACCCATCTTTTTCTGGGAAGTTACATTGATAATAAACAATGGAGCAATAGTTGTATTAAGAAGGCATGTTTAAGAGCTGTCAGATTAATGTGAATATCTCACTGTAATACTTGCACAAGAATCTGTCACTTTACAGTGGCAGATCAGATTTGTTGCCCTGTGTGTGGGTGAGGGTTAGCTGGACTGAATGGTGACAAGGAAGACTTAGCAAAGCAGCGTGGCCTTCTGCCTTAGGCACCCACCCAGGGACGAAAGATGACAACTGATTTGGAATGGCTCAGGGGCTCAGAGCAAAATGTCAAGTAAAGAGTGAGTGGAATCTACCACTGATTCAGAATGAAGATCACAGAGACCCCCTGAGCTGCCATTATGGAAACAGGCATTTCTTGTTGACTGAAAAACAATAGTAAAAACCCTGAACTTATTAATTTAAAAGCAATAGAATGTTAGAAGTTCTATCTGTGAACATGAGCCAAGTGCCGTAAAGACACAAGACACACACAAAACAGATATTTTTGCTCTGTATTTTTCAGGTGATTGTCTAGGTGAACTCACAGACTTGATTGTCACGTACATCAATATAAAGTATCCTACATTAACTTTGTATTTTAATAATTTTTCTGGTTAGTAGTTGAAGCAGTGTTTGAACCAGCTTTGTCACTGCTGTGAACAGATAGGTGATCTTTCTTGCAACTTTTTTTTTTTTTTTTTTTTTTGAACTTTAGTCCACTTAATTAAAATCAAATAACAAGTAAGCCGGCTGTTTCTTGAGAAACCATATTCTTGACAATATTTTAGATTAATCAAAACAATTATTAAAAATAGGATGAAATTGAGAAATTAAATGTGTGAATTAAATCACCTATAGTTGACAGAAATAATATTTCTATTTTTTCAATTGTGCTTTCTACCATTCGACAGCCACCTGTAATATGACATCAGCAGAACATGACTTAGAGAGTAGAAATAAGAACACATAATCAGTTATACTCTTGAAGCCAAAGGTCTAGACTAAAGTAGCTGAGTTTACACCCTTAATCTGCATTATCTGCTTCTTGTGCATTCTGAAGACTCCGAAGAACGTTTAACAAATACATGCTTCACAGCTGCTGAATCAGCATGCTCTGTCAAATGCTGTGCCTCTGCTGTCGCCTAGTGGAGAGACGTGGTATAAAATGACTTACTCCTGGAGGATGCAGGCTGTACCTCTTACTGCAAAGTAGGTTAAAAGACACAGGAAACAGCCATGTGACAAGAAATTTGCCAGATATGTATACTTTGCCTTTGCTATTTGTTTATATGGGAAAGCAAGTAAAAGGCAAGTAAGTCACCTTGTAGTCCCATCAGGATTCACGTCTTTACCAATTAACCTTTCCACTTTCACACATTCCAATCCTAACAAGGGGATATTTATATTTATACCTTTTTCCTATTCCATAAACTTTCCTATTATTGTGCCAGCGACGTATATCTTTCTAGACAGAAAATCTATTTTTCCACCAAGAATGTCCCAGTGTAGCTTAAAAGAAAAATCTGACAATGCAGCTCTGCATTCCAAGTGTGCACAGTGCTGTGCTTCTAGTGAACACTGGTTTTTATAAAGATCAAGGAGCTCCCACCTGGGACATTAATCAGTCACCTGGTAATTTCTAATCTCACGTATGTAGAGGGAGATGGCTTCAAACAGTTTTCATTTGGTTTCCCCCATTCCCTGTGGCCCCCACTCCCCGAACATCACAGCGTATGTCACTTCCTTGGAGTCAGAAAAAGCATGAGCATTCACCACTGAACTCAATTTGTTAACAGCGAGTATTTGAAACCAAAGGCATGTCTAGTTTAAGGCAAGCAGACAGTGAGTCAGACTTTAAAAACATAGGGAAGAAAAAAGTAAAAGCCAAAAGGAGCAATTCTCTACCTTCTTACCCTTGGGATGGTTTTGCAATTGATGTGCCCCTCGGCCACATACACAGGCTGTTTATATTTGTTCATGTTTCAATCCCTCCACTACTCTCTGGCCAAATAAACCAGTATTTCCTCTAGCTCTGCACACTGAATACATATGTGCCCCATTACTACCCCAGGGTGCAGATTACCCATGCACCTTATCATTTCTCCAGAACACAGACTCTTCCTTTTCCTTCCTCACTGTAACTAAAAATGAACATGCAGCCCTGTCAATGACATAATGTTTTCATGAAAGTTCCACTAATTAAAAATCCTCACCATACCAGACCTAAAAAATGAGCACGCTCTTGCCAAGTGTTATTCGCCACAGTGAAGCTCTTGTAACTACGTTTTAAAGGAAGAGAGAGAGGGGGATGGTGTGAAAGGAGAGAGTCTCCTAACATATGCATTGAAGTATAACAGTTGTCAGCATCACAGGGACAGATTATTTTTAAAATAGATCTTTCAAGAGGAAAAAAGAAATGAGATGAAAAAACTGCATCTCCAAAGAGCTGAGAACGCATGCATGTGCAGCTTTGGAGAACAGAAGCTCTTACTGGAATGAAGGACCACAATTGTAGGAAATAGATCTGCTTATTGAAAGCAAGAGATGATAGGTCAGTCTTAAAATGATGTTTGCTTTGTACCTATAGCCTCTCCCCCTTTAATGGTACAGAGATAGTTGGTTTTATTGTGGTGGCATGAAAACACTTGCAGACTACTGCTTTGGCCCATGCTTACAGTCCTATAATAGTTACTTGTTGGGGACAATCATTTAGACTTGCAACATGCTGCATTAATTTAGCACCACATAAAATATGGATTTTATTGCAGCAAAGACAATAAATGCTGCAACTGCTGACTGAGTGCATTTAATCCCCCCTTCTTTTATTGTACCTCCTCATTTTCTGACTCATATAAAATGTGAACATGGGAATTGTACCCATCTTATTTCTGATGAATGTCAATCTTCTGTCTCTATGTGGATGCTAGTGACCACTGACAGCTTCAAGGCACCTGTCCTCTGACTGTCATTTTTCTTTATACTGAAGATATAATGAACTATGACTATGAATAAGTGAGGAGTGAATCCGTTCATACGGAATGCAAAGTAATGTTGGCTGCTGTTAGAGTTCACAGCAAACAGTGTTATCTGCTAAACTGATATTTTAAACAGAGGCAAACAGGAATAAACATGATTAATTACACGCCGTAAATATTTTCTGCAATTGCTTAGAATGAGTGGATTCGTTAACTCCAATATCAAGACCCACACTGTTGAACATAATATATTATTTATCCAGCTTCGCATTATTTACATTGAAAGCAGTTGTTCCTGGAAACTCATAAAAAAGAGTTGCATGCTCATTTGTTTATCAAAAGGTAATGATTTTGGGATAATTATGCATATAACTTAAAGAAAAAAGCAAAAACATAGCTTCCCCCACATCCCCCCCCCACCACCACCACAGCAGGGGAAGAAAAGACAAGACCTTAAAGGAGTAAAAAGACAAGAGGTGAATTCTTCCTACCTTGTTTCATCAGCTTCTGGGAAACGGAAGTTGGTTCCAGCCAAATAACCCTGAAGAGATTGTCACCCTGTCCCCTTTTTGTTTGTTTTCTGCTGTTATTTTCTCTCACTGATTCTACTTCGGTCTAACTCAAGCTTTCTCTCAGCGTCACTTTTAACTCTGGACGGCAGGGAACCAAAGAAAACGGGGGCGAACTCGCTCCCTCTGATTGGCTTTCATTCAGTGATTCTGATTAAGGAAGAGGGGGGAAAAAAAAGGAAAGAGGGGGGAAAGCCCTTCCTCACACGGAGAGAAAGGTTCTGCTGATGGAGCTGCAGCACTCGCCATGGGAAGGTTAGAGACTGGAAGTGCCGGCTCCTGCCAGCACACAGCGATTTGCAAGTGAATGCGAGGGAGGGCGCATCCGAGAGGAGGGCTGCGCATGAAAGGCGTCCCCTCCCCCGCAGGGCAGAAAGACTCTCTGTTTCCAGCCGAAGGTAACCAGCCCATCTAATCCACCAGCGTCCGCTAACAAAATCCCAGAAAAGCGGATTCTGCAATTGCTTCTTACAATTAAAAAACATATTTATACCTCTTTGCTTTTCTCTGGCATGAATATGCCTGCATCACCCATACACCAGACCATCCAAACACAAGTATTAGCGGAGCGCCAAGCAAATGGCAATCAGATCAGGTATATTAACAACAGAGGATATTTGAGAGGTGTTTGCGGGGGGCGGGGGCGGTATTAAATATTTATTTTGAGGGCAAGTGAACTTTCCTGGGTCTCCAAATACCTTTTATTCGTTGTTTGTTGCCATAAGAAGAACACACCTTACTCCTCCTTTGGGAATGTCTCTGAGCAGTTCTGCCTGTTTAATCACTCAAGCTTGCATCTCAGTGTTTCATTAACAAATTACATACGTAATTAGTATTAAAATATTTAGATTTGGTAGTTGACTCGATCTCATTTTTTTGCCTTTTAAACTTATTTTTTCATATAAATATATTTATATCCAAAAACATCGTTCAGGCTGATATCAGTGTTTCTGGCTGGTCCCATATGCTTCTCAGCCTTTGAATTGTCCATCTCTCTATTTATCTACCTGTACATTAAATTTTAATCAACCAGGACCTAACCAAAGATGTCAGTATAGCTCCACAAGACCTTTAACATCTTTACCTTTTTCTGGCTACATGTAGATGTCACCTAGAAATAAATTTTGTTTGTGTAAATTATGAAAATATAAACTAGAGGGGAAATTATGAAGATCATCACAGATAACTAAAGCAAGATATCGTTACTCAGATGTTAAAGACTTTTGCAGTCCCTAAGCAACAATAAGTCTGTATATAGAACTCACAATCCCCTTCCCAAGCTAGTGCTATCTTAAGAGGCCACAAGATACCAAGAACCCAAGGAGGACACCTTTGATAATTTATCAAGGAAGAGACACTTTACACACTGAAAATAACAAAATAAGAAAGCACTGGTGGGGAGTGCAAGAGTGTGTCACAGGTTGTTGTATCACTAATTGTTATCCTGTAGCTCTCAGCTTAAAACAGAAAACACTTTTTTTGCATAAACAGTATTTACAATAGGAAAGAATTAATTTTCATCAAGTATTACAGATGAAGGTACTAAGATGGGGACAAATGTAATATCTATGTCGAAGTTCAGCAATGGGATTCTGACAGGAGTAGCTATAATATTTGCCCACAATATTTTCCATAGTCTCTTGCCTTCATCATCAATTAAAAATAAATATCTCATATTTCCCAGGAATGGGTGCATTTATGTCACTCCATATAATATTGCCATTGACATATTAAATTGGCTTTTAAGAGAAGTTTCAAAGTTGCATCTTTTACGGGTCAATTATACAGTATTAAATAGATTTCATGGCTGGTGTCTATTCATGCAAGGTTAAAGATTCTTTTACTGGATTTGCATATTTATTTTTCTTTAGGTCAAAATAAATGGCTGTATACTGTGAAGAACATTCAGACAACTTTTGAATGGGTGTAATTAAGAACATTGTCAAAGGCTTACATGTAAAGTAAAATCTCATTTGAATAATTATAATACATGATGCAATGACTTATGATCAAGTAAGTTCCCTAACAAAACTTTCACCTGCTCTCACATGAAGTTGAGGACTGATAGGATTGTTTCTGCTTCATGTAGGTATCAGAAACTTTAGTTCTGGACTATCAACTTATTTAAGGAGCTGATCTCATTTACACAAAGGAAACTCCACATTTACCTTCTGAAAGAGGAATCCATAACAGAGAAGTGGAGCGCCAGGTCTTGGTATAATTTGTATATTATTATTAGCTGGAAGAGAAATACTGAGTCACATGTTACTGGGGGGGGGCTTGGAGAAATAGTAATCAAGGAGGAGGAGGAGGAGGAGGAGGATGACAATAGCATTTAACCACTGAAAGCACTGACATTGCTAATAAAATAAGTGACAGACTTGATTTGGACACAACAGATACAATACTTGTTACATCCTGTGTCACATGATACTATATATCATCTAGCTTTTTAGAACAAATATAATTGTATTATATTTCAAATTTAGGATATCCTCCTAATTATATTCTGTTTCATGGCCTGATATAATGTTTAGTAAAAGATAACTAGAATATTAATGAATAATTAAGTTTAGATAAGAGATGTGGCAGGAAGGGAGAGATTAAGAGAGGAAGGGAGGGAGGTAAGGTATACATAAGAATTCATCACATTTTATTAATATCCTCCTTTAAAATCCTAATTCCTTTATTCCTTGTGCCTAAAATCATAGTCCTAGCTGCTGAGTACCGTAGTAATCAAAATTATAGAGAAATATATCTACTGGCTAAGAAGGAAAACCTTTGATAATATGATTTGTTTTATTAAACAATACTATTCTACGTTTTTTTAAACTTTATGCTACAAATAATGTCACCAAAAATTCTTTAATATGCTCTATTTGTTTTGAGTTTTCCTAGTGAACTTTAATGGAGTCAGTTCCAGATATATGAAGTAAGTTAATGAAAATGCAGAGGCATAGCCAGCTCTTTCAGAGGGGATGTTTGAGTACGTACCTCCTGTACATGTCTCTCTATATGAGAAGTTATGTCCACAAAGAGCCAATATAACTTGATGGAAATGTAACAGCTATATTTTGTAATACAGATTTAAAATAAAGTGTAAAATACAGAGAAAATACCTTATCATAATCATAAAGTACTGAAAGATAAAAAGCATCTTCATTGTTATTACAATAACTAACTATATTTTGATATAGTTATTATAATAAATTAATGAAGGCTGGCACCAAATTAGAATGACTACCAAATAAATGTAGCAAACTTCCAAATAAAATGTCTATAACGTTCCCAAGTTGTTATAACAGTAATCTTTTTTCTTTGAGGTGCACTTACCTAACTCTGAAAGAATAAATAAATAATAAAGGATATCAAAGCTTGCTTTCCAGGCAGTCTCTGTTTCTTTGACTGTTTTGCAAGACAATGCCAATTTCTACTTCCAGTTTTTTTTTTTTTTTTTTTTTTTTTTTTTTTTTTTTTGGTGGTTATGAGGCAAGAATCATGAAGGTCCACACTACTTCTTTCTTCAGAAATATTTTGGCACGAAATATAATTTGTCTGAGATGGGTTGACACCAACTCATTTCTACTTGGCCTTTCAGGATAGTAGAGTTTGGAAAAACTTACACCTGTGTTTTCATTATAGGTAATAATCAGAGCAGGAATGGGGAAGATTCTCTAACGGGTGTTCATATCACCTTTTTATCTTCAACTAGACACTGGTGTCAATGAGGAGCAAGACAAGTGTAAGATATTCAACTTACTCTAAGACACTCAATACAGGAAGCATACTTTTACTTACAATGTTTCGGAGCCAATGATACAAGCTTTGGGCCCCAGCTGAGAAGCTAGAAGGGAATTTGTTCTTAGTGTTTGTGTAAATTTTCCCCAATGCAAAATTAATTTGTGAATGTAATTAAGTCATGAACTCACCAGAGCAATATCTGCCATGTACCAAGGAGCTGGTCCTGTTATTTTCACATTTACTCACACAACTACACAGCTCCACCCCCAGAAACTGGAAGCATGGAGAGGGACCCTGAGGCTAAGCTGAAAACAAACCCTCATTCTGATCTAGCCAATGGACAGAGCATCCTCCATGGTTGTGTGGAGAGCAGGGACTGACTCTGACATGAACTATGGTGTCCCCTATTTGATGACTTCCCCTTGGTGGGGAGGCCTGGTGGCACTCAGAGGAAGGGGAAGTAGGCTATCCAAATGAAACCTGATAGGCTGGGATCATATAATGAGGGGGGAGGTCCCCTTCTGTCACAGGCCTGTGGGAGGAGAATAGGGCAAAAGAGGGAGGGAAGGGGGAACAGGAAGATACAAGTGAGGGGATAACAATAAGAATGCAATCTGAATAAATTATTTAAATAAGAAAAAAAAAAGAAGTCAGTGGTGTCCATCCTTTACATCTGAAAAGGGCCGGTCTAGATTCTCTGCTTGCAATGTCCTTGGTTGGTGCATCAGTTTGTGCAGGGCCCCCTGTGTCCAGATCCTCTGGCCTTGATGGTCTCCCTGTGGGATTCATGACCCCTCTGGGCCTTCCATCACCCCCACTCTGCCATATAACTCTCAGAGCTCAGCCCAGAGTCTGGCTGTGAGTCCCAGTATCTGCCCCATCCCCAACTGGGTGGAGTCTTTCAGAGAACATCTATGTTTGGCTAATATCCACTTATAAGTGAGTATATACCAGGCATGTCTTTTTGGGTCTGGGTTACTTCACTCAGGATGATCTTTTCAAGTTCCATTCATTTTGCCTGCAAATTTCAAGATTCCGTTGTTTTTAATAGCTAAGTAGTATTCCATTGCTTAGGGGGTGGTGCAAAGCAGTGAGGACTGCCTCTGACATTAAGTCTTGTGGATATGATTTGATCACTTCTTCTTGGCAGGGATGCACACAGAAAAAGGGAAGGCAGGTTATCTTGAGACCTGACAGGCTGTGGTCAGATGGTTGGGGAGGACCCCGTCAGAAATCTAGAGGGAGAATGGGAGGAAGAAGAAGTGAGAGTGGAAACAGGAAGATACAAGTGAGGGAATAACAATTGGAATGTAACATGAATAAATTAAAAGAAAAAAAAAGTGTTATCAGTCCTAAACACACGCACATATGAGTAGCACTAAATGAACTCAGTAAGCTGGGAGTAAAGAGACAAGAAAGGAGCCAGAGGGGTGAACAAGGCATGGTACTGATGTAAACAGTAGTCTTGAAAAAATTCTAAGGTAGTAAATTAATTTACAGATTGGTATTTAAAATGTGCGATGATTACGTAGAAAATATCATGTTTAATGAAAAACATGATTACAAATTGATTTTCCCAATGATTCTGTAAAGTGATGAGGTGGTAGACTCCTACCCTCTGTGTGCTTCTCATAGAACTTCAGGTAGAAACTTCTTAATTTGCTTCTCCTTTTTGCGGGAGGGGGTTAAAAGGATGATAGCTGAGACAGACAGAGAAAGGACCCAGATGACCTTCCTACTCAGCTCACTTCCCAATGGACAAGGCACAAAAGGCTCACTAGCTCATCTGATAGCCCAGGAGGAAAAGGTCAAAATAAACAAAGCCAAAGGCTTGCTAGCTCAAAGACCAAAAAGCCAAAGGCCAAGGAGCTGAGGAGCTCATGAGTTAAAGAGTTAAAAGCCAAAGACCTAAAAGCCAAGAGCTAAACAGAGCTCCTTCTAGTTCAACAAACTGCCTTAAATACCCATCTGACTCAAAGAGCCTAAAACTCCTTAATCCTTGTCAGCTTGTTTCTTGACCTGCCTCTTGACCTAGGGTTAACTTTGTTAAATCCTGTGTCCAGAAAGCTCTTGTATTAAAGGTATATGCTAGGGCTCAACTACAGTTTAGTCACCTGTTTACAATAAACAGAAAGTTCTTGGATTAAAAGTGTGTGTTAGGGTCCAACCATGCCAAACAAGAGAAGAATTTTCACAGTTCACAATCTCAGAAATCACAATGTTTTTTAGATGAGTAATGCTGGTTGTATATAAAGAGATTTACAAATGAATTTACTGGCCTCTAGTCTAAAATTGTGACACAATGGGTCTTCTGTTTTTTAGTTATGATTAAAGTTTCACATGAGGAAATAATTGAAAGAGTTTTTTTTGGATGAAAAACAGCAGAAAATAGCCTTTGAAATTTAATTTGTCTCCATTTTCATTTACCGAAATGAATAGTTTTTTTTTTAATTTTTTGTATTATTTCTTGTTGTAGTTTTAATGGAAAGGTGTGTTAAAGGCAACAGTTTAATAAATACTGTCATTCTAGAAACCTAAGAATTCTTAAAAACTCTTTTTTTTTTAAAGGCATTATTTTCAAATAAATTCACTACTTAATATAAAGCATCAGACAAGCTACATTTTGTAATTTTACTTCTTCTCCCTTAAAATGTCGTTTCTTTCATCTTCTTCCCCTTTCCTTGTTGTTTATCAAGAATGGTCAATTACTACATATTCTGGCCTAAGTCTAATCTATCAAATTAGCTTGGCAGGTCACGAATTCTGTCTAAAAACTTGAGATTTCCAAGTCATAGACTCAAAGCACAGAAAGCAAAAAGACCTTAATATTTATGTTAGTTTTCTTTGTTCCCCCACATCCCAGGAGAATAATGTCTGAAATCAGTTAAGCAGTTATTACATATACTTGAAATTTGCCCCTTAGCTAAAGACCATAACTTAGAAAGATCACTATTTTATTCAAATTTTCTGTATGGAAAACTGCTGAAATTTTGGTTCAGATGGAGATGTTTCATAATCCTCTTCTCTACTCTGGTAGAAACAATATCAAGATTGATCCTGTGCAAAAGTTTTAAAACAATACTAAAGGGAAAGTAGAGTCTAGTATAGAGCCATGAGATAAATCCAGAGTATCATTTCTCAGGTTATTATTGAGAAATTAAATGTTTATTATGTTAAATAAATGTCAAATGTAACAATGTTGACTTTTTTGATGATTTATATCATCTACCTTAGTGCTTCACAAGGAAAGACAATATTTTTTAAAGAAATAAACTGAGATTTTTGTTATTAGTGCCTGCCCTCAATCCACAGCCTTTTTTAAAAAAGAAAACATAGATTTTTATCTGCCTCATTCACATTATGAATTATACTTCCTTTGGTCTTAATTACTACTCCTACATATAATCATCTCTAGGTAACATATACTATTCCTTAGACCGTAAAATTGTGTATTTGCTTCTTTCACTTGCCCAGTGTTGACTATCACATGGGCCAAACATAACAAAAGACAGCACTACGTAAGACTAATTTCTATTACCCTAATACATTCTGCCATCTTTTTGCTTCTGTGGATATACAATTTAATCATTTAAAAGGCTAAATAATATTCGCTTGCTCATTTTATCTATTTTTTCCTCCACTGATGACAGCATAAGTTGCTATCAAATCTTGGTTATTGTAAATAATGCCGATATGACTGTTGGGGTCCACATCTCTCTACCATACATTGATTTCAACATTTCAGTGTGCATGCCTAGTAGTAGGATTGACAGATTATATAGTAATCATAGTTTTTGGTTTTTAGGAATACATTTCGTATTTTCAGAAATGACTTTGCATGTCACATATAATTGCACTTGTGTGTAGAATTGAAAATGTCCACTTGAAGAAAATAAGGGGTAGAATGATATGAGAGCTTAAACAAGAATGGACAGCAGGAGCAGTGACTGGACAGAGAAAGGAATGACATCAATCTCAAGCTGCAAGTGTCCAAGAAGAATAAACAGTTTTAAGTATCTACAAGATGAAAAAGAAGACAGTTCATATTGCTATGTTTTATAGTACAGAGTGCCATACAAAGAGTAAATAACAAGTAGATAATTTTGTAGAACTTTTAATTACTATGCTTAAGTCTTTCAACAACTGTATACTTAGACCAAAGTACAGCTAATGCTTTGTAAATGTTTTTTTTTTTTTAAAGATTATGTGTCAATTACATGGAAAATCGTTACATTCTTATGGTACTTTCTGTATGATAATCTTTTCCTGTGGAACCATGAACAGATATATGCAACTCCAAACAGGGAACACATCACAAGCCTACGTGCAGATAATACTAAAGTTCAAATTGTTGAGCCAGTAAATTTGATTGGAGTTACATACTAAAATACAGACAAGGGCCTACTAACAGAAGTATAAATAATTCAAAGACAGATGCATCACAAAGGCCCACAGCAGCACAGGTGACAGCTCAAAAAGATGGAAACCCGAGACACACTGTACAGCCTACAGGCAGCTCCACAGGTCAAAGATTGTCCCTTCTAGGTGGCTCAGCTGATCTAGCTCTCTTTCATGTTCTTCAGCCAGTCTGTTTCTTCTGGGTTCTTCAGCCTGTCTGTGCCTATGCCCTGTGCCCAAATTTGTCCAAGAGTCTTTTTTTTTTTTCAGCTTTGCTTTTCTGAGAGTAATTCTCAGACATTTTTACTGTTTATGTATTATTGGAGAGAGTGAATCTGTTCATTTTCAGGGACTTCATGAAGAAATTTGGAGTATCCTTCCAAAATTTATTAACTTCCCTGCAGCCTTTCACTTCTCTTTAAAACATCCTGTTTTTTGACCCCCCTGAACATGTAGTCTTCGGTGTTTTCCTTAAAAATAGGAGATTTTAATCCCGGAGAAAACAATGGACACTCTGATGCTTAGAAAACACTGAAAAGAGCAGATATTTTTCCTTAAAGATATTTAAAATATAGACAGTAGCTCTCCAAATGTATTCCAGGGGTTAACAATATTAGCTCTATCTGAAAATTTATACATGAAAATGATCAGGACTTTTCTCAAGCCTACTGATTCAGAAACCATAGGAGGAGGTCACTATTCTGTTTTAAAACATATCACCATGATTCTGAGAGCCATATCTCCCACCCACAAAACCAAATCGCTTTAATGCAATCTAGAAAAGAAAAACTGAATTAAAGCTCTGGGTTTATAAACAAGAGATGTGTTTATGCATCACTTATTATTTTAGCACCTATGCATAATATTCAGAATCATTTCAAAACACCATGCTATTTATAAGATTGTGGGGGAGAGCTGTAATCACAGCACTGACTAAATAAGGGTTTAACCATCTAATGAGAGAGACAGAAATTAAGACAAATGATACCCAAAAGTAAACGAAGGGAAGAGAGAAAGGAATTTTGCCAAGTGAGTGATGAAAGCAGGAGTTAGTCTTGAGGTTTTTATATATATTATCAGAATTCTGATGAATGTCAGATTTGGTTTACATTTCAGCATTTGCAAGCAAGAAAAGCAATGGCAGCAAAAACACCACAGCCGAGACGGCCCACCCTCACAGAAAGTTGGTATCACAATGTCCTTCCAGCCTTGCCAAGAGAACTGACCTGGGGGTGGGACTCTTAACCCCTTTCCCATAGACTCCATTGACTAGGGAAGTCTGCTATGCATACAAATGTGCTTAGTCTGGTTCCTCTAATTATAATACTTTTTTTTTTTTTTTTTGGTCTAAATAGTGGTGCATGACCTAATGGAAAAAGAAGGGAAAGTAATGAAACCCATGAGAGAAAACAGAAAGAGTTGAAGGATTTTTTTTATATATATATAAAAATCTGATCCAGAAAGAAACAAACAAAGAAACAAACAAAAATACTACTCAAGCTTTTTTTTTTTTTTTTTTTTTTTTTTTTTTTTTTTTTTTTTTTTCTGAGTAAAAGAACTGGCTGTATGTGTGAGCATTCTATGCAGATTCACAGGAATACCTCCTGGTTTAAAGGAACTGCTGTCGTATTTGATATTTCTTAATGCTTTTGAAAAAAGTACTTTACATTTTTGTTTTGTTTTGTTTTGCAACCATTGTTTTGTAGTCCATCACTTTATTGACTACTTGGCAGTGCAGCTGCAGTGGTAAGGTACCCATGGATTGAAAGGGTCCCCTCACAGGTGAATGTTTAACAGTAATCAATGTTGACATTTCACAGACAAACACATTGATAAGCCTGCTAGTCATCAGTAAACAAGGAAAATAAAGTGTACTTGACTCCGATTATGTTGGACTTAGGCCTTAGCAGCAGTTTTTTAATGTCAAGAGGCTGCATAAGGCCTATGTGAAATTTGTAGGTAAACTTTGATTTTGCAGTATATTGGTCTTTCATTTTTTAACTGTATACTGAAGAGTTACAATGAGGCAAAGATATTGCTCAGCATCAGGTAAAGTAGTGATAATCAATAGATCACCTAATCCCCAATTTCACATAACTCAGGCTTTAGTGAGATAAAGCATACTTAATTATGCAAAGTGTTATAATGTAACCCATTGAGATATTTGCGCTGTGAAAGCTGGAACTTGATTCTACTGCAATTTATTTATTTATTTATTTTAAAGATTTTATTTATTATTATGTATACAGTGCTCTGCCTACATATACACCTGCGTGCCAGAAGAGGGCATCAGATCACATTATAGATGGTTGTGAGCCACCATGTGGTTGCTGGGAATTGAACTCAGGACCTCTGGAAGAGCAGTCGGTGCTCTTAACCACTGGAGCCATCTCATCATCCCCCTCTACTGCAATTTATAAAGGAGGATCTAAGCCAGGCCTGGTGATGCAACCTGTAATCCCAGCATTCAACAGAAAAGTAGAAGCAAGCTGATCTTTATGATTTCGAGGTCAAGCTGGAACATCCAAGACTGTACAGAAAAAAAACTATCTTGAAAAGCCAAAACAAACAGATGTACACACAAACAAAAAAGAATGTAAGTATGTTGATCTCACATGAACAAATACAAAGGGAAAAGACATGGAGACATTTCCTGGATGACACTGGCCTAGGAGAGATATTATCATCAAAAGGAATGATATTTGCTCCGGAAATTTATGAAAAAAAAAAAAAAAACCCAAAAACAAAACAAAACAAAAAACCCAAATGTGTTTACAGCATAGCAACACTTGCCTAATTACCATCTAACAACTAATTGGCTAAGATGGTCGTACATCAGAGGAGTCATACTAACCACTGCAAGACAGAAAACCAGCTTATCAGACATACTTGATGTATATAGACAAACACTTTCATTGCTCTAAGAATAGCTTGTTCATACTGTATGCCATTAGAATAAAGAAAAACGGTCTCCGCTACTACAGTAAACCAAATATTACATCTTTGCTGTTTTTACAAAAGTATACCATGGATGCCAGATTTACAATTACTATTCAGCACCAGCAAAAGGAGTAAAAACAAAATCTAAATAACCATTTATCCATTTAGTACTTCTTTAATAACAGCTCATATTTTTGGGGAACCACAGAAGTAAGTGTGTTAAAAAATTAATTTACGTAGTAAAATATACTAGTTTTATTTAATGTTAATATAGACACTTATTTGAACCCTTATACTTAAAATTTGACAAAATTCAACAAGTACTTTAGTGGAAAAAATTAAAACAGTATGAATCCACATACAATAAACATAATAAATAATTGCTCTCTAAATTAGAAGAGACTTATTTTTAGATACAAATTTTATTTTATAGTTTTTTTCAATGAATTGATACAATAACTATGCAGTACACTCAAGATTTCAATCTAAATATAGATATTTAATATTCAACATTTCTCATTCTGAATTAATTAAAGCAAATGGATTACAGGACTTTAAAATAAAAGAGAAAAGAAACTCACAATCAAATGCAAAATGTAGATGATTTGTAGCTGTCATTATTGGTTTAATTACTGCCTAGTTAAAGTATTAAATTAAAATAGAAAACAAAATAAATCAAACCAAAAAAGTAATTGTTTATGAAAACACTGTGTCATTTTGTAGATATCCCTTCCATAGTGGGATTGTATTCAGTCTTCTTACTCATATCTGTCAGTTTTATAATTTATCATTATTGTCATAAATTAAAATTTTCATCCTTGAAAGTAAAAGCACATGACCAGGCAAGTCAGAAAGAAGAGCTCTTGCTGATCTCACAAAGAACACAATTTCTCAATATCCATATGAGGTGACTCCTAACCACGTGTAACTCAACCTCCAGGAGATTCAACTATCTCTCCAGCCCTCTATGTGCACCTGCACTCATTTCATGTGCACATATCTGCACACAGACAAACATGCATACACATCCGTAACTAATTCACTATTTCTTAATTAAATAATACAATATGTGCAGTGTTAAAGACAAATAATGGTATATCTTTTAACTGAAAGGGTAGAGACAAGGAGATATAATGAATTAAGATCTCTCATTGTCATTTCAACTTCAGTGACACATTGTTAGCATTTCAGTTAGGTGTACAGATAGGATATTTAGGTAACTGTACACACTAGGACTATTCTAACTTCCCTTCTCAATCTGCTCTCTGAACTCTGTCTATACCCATTCCTAGCCTCCTCCTAAGTGTCTGGTATCTGCTAGCCATTTTTGAGGGGTTTGTGCTTCTTTTTATTAGTTCATTTAAATGTTCTCATTATTAGTTCCTTATTTTTTCACTTGCGATATGAGGAGAAGGTGAAGGAAGAGATAGTCTGAGTTTTGTAGGAGTAACAGGGAGACTTGAAGAGGAGCAGGAAAGATTTCTACCTGAATGGAGCTCCAGTGAGTCTTTAAATGTCTACTCATGGGTTGAAACTTCTGGTCCCGGCTTGGTACAGCAATTGTAACTAAAATGCTGTTGCTTTCTTTTAGAAGACATTGTGACTCTACTAATACAGAATTTTATGTTTCACCTTCATACCACTTGGTCATAACATACATCTTCTTATATGGCATTGCTTCCTTTTACCAGCAAGGATAGACATCACCACAGGCAAAGGACGGAAAATGATATTTAAAATAAATGGATCTATTGAACAAACTGGTGTATCTATTTTAATATCTAACAAAATACACTTCAAATCAAAACTAGTTAGAAGAGACAAAGAAGGACACTAGATATTGATCAAAGAAAAAATACACTGAGAGGACAATGGAACTTTTAATATCTATGCATGAAACCCAGAGTACCCAAGTTTGAAAAAGAAACATCACTTCAGCTTAAATCACATGTTGAGTTGATATCACCTCACAGACTGATAGAGGAATAGTTCAATACATATACAAATCTTGCCAATACACAGGTCATCTATACAAAAACTACACAGGGAAATGCTGGGGCTAACTAACGTTATAAACCAAATGGACCTAACAAATATTTCCAGAACATGTCACCCAAACATAAGAAAATATACCTTCTTCTCAGCACCTCATGGAACTGTCTCCAAAACTGACCACACAATTGGACACAAAAAATGTTTCAACCAGTTCCACTTTCCATCCTTTCTGTCCTCAGATTCTCAATACATACCAATATCAAATAAATATTTTTAAATGACCTAGTGAAATAATAGCAATCATTGAAAGTCTACCAACCAGAAATGCCTAGGGCTATGTGGTTTTGGTATAGAATTCTGCCCAACTTTCAAAGTGTAACTACTAAGATTCTTCAAATTAACCTACAAAATATAAATGGATTGAATGGAATATGGCCCACTTAGTTTTTCAAGACCACAAATATCCTGATACTCAAATCTCATAAAGATGCACCAAAGAGAGTCATAGACCTATTTCCCTCATGAACACAGATGTAAAAATTTCTCAATAAAATACTTGCAAACTGAATCTGAGAATACACTAAAAAAAAAAAAAAAAAAAAAAAAAAAAAAAGATCATTCTCCATGATTAAGTAGGGTTCACTCCAGAGAAGCAGGGAGAGCACCACATATGTAAATCACCAAATGTGACCCACCATATAAACAAACTGAAAGACAAATAAATCACATTATCAACCCATTAAATGCAGAAAAGGCCTTTGACAAAATCCAATGCTCTTTCATGATAAAAAGCCATAGAGATTCTTTATACATTATTCTACTGAGAGAAACTTGGCTACTTCCAGGTTCTGGCTATTATGAATAAGGCTGCTATGAACATGGTTGAGCAAATGTCTTGTTGTGTGCTGGAGCATCTTCATGGGTATATTCCAAAGAGTGGAATAGCTGGGTTTGAGGAAGCCCTATTTCCAGTTTTCTGATGTAGCACCAGATAGATTTCCAAAGTGGCTGTACTAGATTGCATTCCTACCAGGAAAATGGGACAGAAGGGAAGACATCCTACTGGGACTCTAGGTGAGAGAAGCATGGGAGAATGAGGAAATAGAAGAATCCAGAGGGTCCTAGAAACCTGCAAGAAGAACATTATGATGGGAAGATCTGGGCCCAGGGGTCCTGCTCAAACTATGGCACCAGCTAAGGACAATATGTGCAGTAAACTTCGAACCCCTACACAGATCTAGCCAATGGACAGGACATTCTCCACAATTGAGTGGAGAGTGGGGTCTGACTTTCACATGAACTCTGGTGCCCCATATTTGACCACCAGACACTAGATATTGTCTGGTGGCACTCAGAGGAAGGATACCAGGCTACCAAGAAGACATATGATACCCTATGAGCATATGCAGGGGGAGGAGGTCTCCCTCAGTCACAGTCATAGGGGAGGGGAGTAAGGGGAAAATGGGAGGGAGGGATGAATAGGAGGATACAAGGGATGGGATAACCATTGAGATGTAATATGAATAAATTAATAAAAACTATTTTTAAAAAGTCATAGAGATATTAGGGATACAAGTTGCATATATAAACATATTAGGACAGTTTACAGAAAATCCTACAGTCAATATCAAACTAAATGAAGAAAAACTCAAAGCAATTCCACTAAAAGCAGATTGTCCACACTCTCCACACCTATCGAATGTGGTCCTTGAATTCTTATCTAGGGCAATAAGAGAGCTGAAATACACGGAGAGAATACAAATTAGAAAGGAAAAAGGCAAAGTGTCTTTATTTTGCAGTTGATATGATAGTATATATAAGTGACCCTAAAAATTCTACCAGGGAATGCTTCCAGATGATAAGTACTTTCAACAAAATAGCGGTATACAAAATTAACTCACAACAATCAGTAGCTCTTCTATATACAAACGACTAATAAATTTAGCAGGAGATTAGGAAAACACTGACTCACAATAGCCTTAAATAATATAAAATTTCAGAGGAACTTTTCACATCCTGGAATACCTTTCTTTATTTTTTAAGTGTGTCACTCATACCGCAGGCTAGTACTAGTGTGCCACATCTTTGTCTTAAAAATCATTATGCTCAGCTAAGTTGTTTAGGGGTTATGATGTTTTTAGGTCCAGATAGATGTTTTAAGTTGATAATGACAAAATGTGATGGATATTGGTTTACATTCAGAATTTTAGACACACCGAGATAGGCAAGATGTTTTCTTCAAGGCTGTCAAATACAAATAGGCAAAACACTAAGAATGTAACATTTATATAATTCGTGAATGTATCATGGCTCTTTTTGCTATAGGTAATTTATTGCATATATGTGTAATAACAGATGTATATGTAAAAAATAAAAAAGTGTTTAAAAATAATTAAAAATATGAAGCACATAGTTAAAAAAAAAAAAACACTATGCTGTTATCCAAAGAAGCTTTCTCTTTTGAATGGCTTAATTGCTTTAATTAGGCCCATGTTTTGCATTTTCTATGAATTAATGTAAGTTCAAATGATCATCATAAACACAGGAATTGACACACCACTGTGGAGACAGAAATTCTAAGTTTTCCTTAGGATTTAGCAGAGGGAATCTGTATCTTGAAACACATATACAATTTGAAGGCCCACAGAGTGATGACCTGGAAAAACCTATGGTATTTAAGTCCTAAGTCAGTTGGCTGAAATAGTCTCCTTTGCTTGAAAGATACTTTGTTTCTGCTCAGTTTTTTTTAATTGCACTAATTATGGAAGATAATATGTTTACCAAAGCTAAATAATTTAATTTCATCTTTATCCCACAAAATTCTCCAACTTGAAACATATAATGAAGCACACTTATGGACTTTGATTGTCTAGGTCTTTTACAGCGTCACACAGTGCTGTGATATGCCAAGCCTGGTAATCAGAACAGGCAAACCTGATTAAGCACTTCCCTAATGACAATTTCTCTACTGGTTTTTATATCTATGACTGAAGTTGGACATAAAGGAAAAATGACTTATTTGGGCTTGGAGTTCATGTTGAAGGAGACAATCTGGTTCCTTTAGGTTCACAGTAGGGGAACCACATGACAAAAATCCATCTAGGAAATACAATCTTTGGCAAGAAACACAAATGGGTGTTACCTTCAAAACCCCTTAACCAGTAATCCACTTCTACAAATTTCCAAAAGTGCTTGAACTGGAGACCAAATACCTAAGACAGGGAGGACATTTCAGATTGAAACCTTAGCACCCTAACATGAAGCTGTTAAAAATCCCAACTATAAGAAAAATTTGGATGTATATGTTTATGTTTTGATTCATTCTTATATGTGTAAAACATGGAACAAAGAATAATGTATTCTCAAAGTATAGTTTGAAATTTGGGGACAAAAATTATATAACTGTTATTGATTATGTTACCTAAATATTGGCTAGCATGTTCAGTAAAATGTTAACACGCAATCTTGTTTTGATGATAGCAATGTAGTCCAATATTACAAAAAATCAAGGAAAAAAGTATTTTAAAGAGAAATTGTGACCTTTGTATAAAATATGATCTCAAGGACATGAAACATCAATTAAACTTACATATTCAAAGCAAGACATTAAAATGATTGTAAGGATAGCAGTTTAAGAAAAAGAATATTAACTATAAATTTGAATTAATATAACCTTAGGGGAGGGAAGGAAGCACTTTAGGTGAAATTCATTCATATGATGTTTTAATCTGATTGAAATCTCCAGAAGATGAGCCAGAATTTGGCCAGAAATCAAGGAGAAAGACACTATTTTAAGAATTTAGCATTAAATAAAGTAGAATTCTAAACTATCAGAGAGACTGGTAATTGAAGACATAAGTCCTAAAAAGAGAGAACTCATCCATAGAGGACAACTCTATAATCTTCATTAAAATAACTTTTAAAAAAAATTTTGCTTTGAGCTGTATTAGTAAAGGATTTAAAGAATCTTACTAGAAAGTAACCAAAGGTATGCAAAAAATCTGTAAAACTGTAAAAAATTAAAATAAAATTAGAGCTGTGGCTTCTGGACAAGGTCTTTGTAAATATGTCAAATCATCATTACAATCCTGAATTTCCCCATGACATCATGCCTACATAGACCAAAATGAATGAACAAACAAACAAACAGAAAAGCTTTCCAAAACAGGAAGAAATTAATTTCAATGGATTTAAAATCATATCCAGCAATTTAAATTCATCTAAAGAAAAGTAAGAGTTCAGAGTTTATGCAAGACATTCTGTATACTACCCCATATATCTTGAAAATCAATTAGATTAAAATAGCAGGGAATAAAACAAGTCAAGAAAAAATATAGATAATAAAAACAGAAGTAGGAATGAAATTCTTGTTACTGTAAGCAGTGAGAAACTCCTTTTAAAAATTTTATTTATTTATTTATTTATTTAATTCAGATTACATCTCAATTGTTATTCCATCCCTTGTATCCTCCCATTCCTCCCTCCCTCCCACTTTCACCCTATTCCCCTCCCCTATGTCTGTGACCTAGGGGGACCTGCTTTCCCACTTTATGGTCATAGGCTAGAAAGTCTCATCTTGGTAGCCTGCTTATTCTTTTTCTGAGTGCCACTAGGCCTCCCTACCAGGGGAAGTGGTCAAATATGGGGCACCAAAGTTCATGTCAGAGTCAGTCCCCACTCTCCATTCAACTATGGAGAATGTCTTGTCCATTGGGTGGATCTGAGAAGGAGATCAACGTTTACTGAAAGTATTGTCTGTGGTTGGTGCAGTAGTTTGAGCAGGACACCTGTGCCCAGATCCTCCTGTCATGATATTCTCCTTGTAGGTTTCTAGGACCCTCTCCCATACTTCTCTCACCTAGAGTCTCAATAGGATGTCCTCACAATTATCCCAATCTGCTGGTAAGTAAAGACTTTCATGAGACATGCCTCTTGGGCTAGTGTCCAATTATAAGTGAGTATATACTATATGAGTCTTTCTGCTTCTGGGTTAACTCATTTCTAGTTCCATCCATTTGTCCACAAATTTCTAGATTTACTTTTTTTTTTTTTTTTTTTTTTTTTTTTTATAGCTGAGTCGTATTCCATACTGTAAATGTACCACAGTTTCTTTATCCATTCTTCGATGGAGGGGCATTTAGGTTGTTCCCAGGTCTTAGCCATATGAGAAATAGTTAGAAATATAAAGTGGATAGACAGGAGTGCTGGTACATGCCTTTAATCCCAGCACTCTGGAAGCAGAGGGAGGCAAATCACTGTGAGTTCAAGCAAGCATGGTCTACAAAATGAGTTTGGGCAAGCCTACACAGAGAAAACTTGTCTCAAAACACACACACGCGCATACACACACACACACACACACACACACACACACACACATATTATATAGTGGGTTTCATACTAGACCAGCTATTGGTTGTCCACTCCCATAATTTCTATACCATCTGTACCCTAGCACATCTTATAACAAGACAAATTGTGTGGTTGGGTTGCTCAGATGGGTCAAAGATACCACAAGAAAACCCATAGAATCAAACAGCCTGGGCCCATAGGAGCTCACAGAGACTGAACTTCCAACTATGGAGCCTTGCATGGAACTGACCTAGGCCCTCTGCCTATGTTTCGTTGTGTAAATTGGTGTTCTTGTGAGGCTTCTAACAGTGGGGAGAGGGATTCTCTCTGACTGTTGCCTGCTTTTGAGACCAATGGAAAATGCTTTGAATCCTAATTCATTGACTTATGGCAATGTTTTGAAGGCTATAAATATTTTAGGTTGTGGGATCTCATTGACAGAAGTAGATAACTGAAAGTGAGTGACATTTGAAAGTTATATCTGTCCCCAGTTGCTGGTACAATGCTTACTTCCCAGTCCACACTTTGAGAGGTGTTTTGCCCCATATTTCTGTCTCAATGAACAAGAATGTGTGAATGTGACTATCTGTTCATGATAGACCATGTCACTTGGAATGCATAAACCAAAGCAAATCTTCTTTTGAATTTCTTCTGTCAAGTATTCTGTCTCAGCAAAAAAGGCATTATATATCTCTCAATTTGAACCATTCAAAATCAGTGTAAATGTTCTCTGTCAAATAATGTATACTGAGTTATCCAAAAGGTTTTCTTAAGATTTATTTTAGTTATTTTACATCTTCAAACTAACAAGTTCTTCAATGACTATTAACACTCACTGATATTTAATACATGATTTAACACTAGTTTTAATGCTGAATATATTTCCTAATTCTTTCGAGTCATATACATTCCTCATCTCATCTCATCATAAACCCCAACGTTTAAAAGAATGGCAATAACACAGTGGAATGAAAAAGCTTAAAGTGTATACCCAATACACAAAGTTAAGGCCTATTGTTTGTTCCTCTGGTATTGAAATGTTCTTTTATTCTCTCTCTTCAATTTACCCTTTATTAGTATGCACTTAGTAAGCTCTGTATGTTGTAATTTGGTCAGTTAATGTTATATTTTTTCCTAGGATTATATTATCACCTTGGAAACGAACTATGTTGTTGATAGTCTTAAGCAACTGAGAAGTAAGCTTTCACTCTTCCTTTTCCTCATGTATTATGGGCATGAGTAATTATTTTTAGTCTGAGTGCTACTATATCTTGCAATATTTTCAACTACCAAATGTTAATACTATTGAATATTATTTCCAGCTGATATATATTTTTTAAAAAGATTTATTTATTTATTATGATATATACAGTTCTCTGTCTGCATGAACACCTGCAGGCCAGAAGAAAGCATCAGTTCATATTATATATGATTGGGAGCCACCATGTGGTTGCTGGGAGTTGAACTCAGGACCTCTGAAGTAGCAGTCAGTGCCCTCAAACGCTGATCCATCTTTAGCCCTGTCAACTGATATATTTTTATCTTGGTATTGATAACTGCATTGCATATTTTAGTAGAAATTAGAAGCTCAGATTGAATATACTGCTGTGGCTGGAAAAAATCCAATGTGGAAAGAATAAGGCTGTGAAGAATAAATTCTAAAGCTTCAATCTGATTAGAAAGGATGCAAGTCTTATACTTTGCTTTAACTATCTTGTTTTAAAAACAAACTGTATTTCTTAATAAACTGAAAAGTTAGGTGAAACTAGCAAATTTTTTTTCCTTTTGGGAAAATGAATGCATAATTTTCTATTCTCCCCCAAACTTATATACAGAATTTCAAACTGGAATTTTTTACTGCAGCTATTAGATCTTTATTGTAGAGAATAATGATTGTACTTTACTTAGTCCTGCATACTGAATAAGCCAATATACCATAAATAATATCCACAGACACTGATTTCTTATTATCTGTAAATGTGTAATATACTATTAGAGACAACATATTATATTTAGCCTGTGATAGACATGAGTTGAAAATTCATTTCGGTTTTCTCCTGCCTATATATAATATCTGTATTTTACTGTAGCGCTCCTTCAATACTGCCCTTTCCCAACCTTTATTAGCAAAACACAGGTCTAGTAAGGTGTGTATGCCTTGCATCCATGATATTGAAAAGAACATAAAATGTTTTCATTGTATGTTTGGATGAAGAGACTATTTTTATTTTTTATTTATAGTTCTTATTTTCCTTCTTCTAATGTACTATCCTAGTGTTTTCCTATGGGTGATGATGAAGAGGAGGACATGGTGGTGCATGACTATATTGGGTGATCTTTTTTGTCAGTCAACTAAGAAAATAGCCACTGGGAACATCTGTGAGATTGGTAAGTTAAGTTATTTGAAGCAGTAAAGTCTACTTTAAATACAGGTGGTAACTTCCAGTGCCATCCAGATAAATTTGATTTCTAGGGTAAGGTTGTGTTTTTCTTCTTTCTCTTATTTCTTTCTCTCTTTCTTTCATTCATTCATTCTTTCGTTTTCTCCTCTTTCTTTCTTTATTTCTTCCTTCCCTTCTTCCTCCTTAGTTCCTTCCTTTCTTTCTTTTTCTCTTTCTTTCCTTTTAATCTTATTTTATTGACATCTTGCTGTCAAGTTTGCCTGTTCTATTTCTGCCATGATTATTGCTGTGTCCTCTACTGCTAAACCCCTTTGCTCATGCCCCGTCCTAATTTCTTGATGTTTACAATAGGACTGAAATATGATTATCTTTAGAAATCCTCCAGGTCTTCTGATGAGACTGAGGTTTCTGAGGCATCCTTACCCATAGACAGAGCAATTAACCGGTGCTCAGGCTCTTCAATGAGCAGAAAGCCATTGTTGGACTGCCCAGGAAGTGTCCAACAAACAATCTAATAAATCCCCTTATAATAATCATTCTATTGAAACTGTTGCTCTAGAAGACCCTAACTAATGGATAAAGATGAGTTCTCTAAGTTCTCTTTTGGGGTGTTTGGAATGAATCCTGCTAAAAAATCCTCGATGTTTTAGGATGATGACCCTGGGAATTAGTTTCCCAAAAGCCATAGTTCTATCTTCTTACATTATTTCTTGGATGAGTGGTCTAAGAGACACTGTAGTCTAGAGCTCAGGAGGATCATCAAGGGGTCTATTGTCCTACTGATCCTGATAATTTCATTGGTATATTAAAAATAAGCTTGGCAATGTGGATGTTTAGGATAATGCTAGCCTCAGCATTAAGTGTGGAAGAATGATGTCACTCATAAAAGACAAAATGTGACTAGATGTGGACCAGGATGCCTTTAGAGAGGTAGGAGTCTTTTATTCTTCCTTCAACACTATCACATTTTATAGCTCAGTCCAGATTAATTATTTTGTACTTTTGGTTCTGAGCCTAACTTTTAATGGCTGAGTCATCTCTCCAGCCCCAGTTTAGATATTTTACTGAACTAGGTATGTGGCTTTATTCTTGTGAACGTATTTTCAGTTCAGTGGTGAACTTTCCCCAGATGTGGCAGTATCAATGAACATGTGGACAATATCCAGAGAAGGCCCAAGCCCATCATATCATTGCTCCCTTGAAGAGCTATCTGAGTGGTATTGATAGCATAGAATATGATAATGAAGTCTTCCATGATGCCAAAATGCTATGGATGTTCTTGGCAACATTGGATAATGGTCATAAAAAAGGTATTGCTAATGACCTTAAGAGAACTGCTGCACTTCTCATTTTTCATTTTTATATTTATTCCAAAATGGAAGTATCAGAAGAAAGAGACAGAAAGAATTATCTTGACTCAATGCTTCAATTATGTTAGGGTAGTAAACAAACCAGTAGGTTCAAATATATTACATGTATCACCTTCACTCTAGTTGATAGGTGCAGCCTATGACAACAGAGAAATGTTTATGGCTTTTCATTAACAACAGAACTCTATCTCTTCGTTGTCTGGGCATAGAACTTACAAGGAGTGACAGAAACATGTAAACCGTGTAGTTTAAGTAACTTAGGGTTCATAAGTGGGTACAAGTTTGCTTTTCCAAGGCTGAAAAATCCTTAGCAAATGTGTGCAAAGCATGGCCAAATCTGTATGCTCAGACCCTCACCATTTTTTTTAGATATATGATTGGCACTTTACCGGGAGATAAAACTCATTGTTGAACAGTGAGGAAGATAAAGACTATATAGCTGATTTATTGAAACAAAATGCTTAACATTCCAAAGAGCTCAATTTATTTTTTTTTTTTTAAAAGCAACACATTTTAAAAGCACTCTGCAGGTTTTTGCCTTTAAGATTCAGATTTTGAAGTAGCTATTTTCTTGATTCAATCACGAGTAACAAAGCTTACATATTTTAAGGTAGAAAAACAACCTTTATGTTACTGTATCATTTTATATACTCTATTTCATTTCTCAACTGACATTGTGAGCTTAATTTTTTTGCAATTTTACATTTATAATTTGACAAGTAATGAAAATCTGAATAAGAGAAAAATATAAAATACTGTTAGATGGTGATCAGTGTATAAGAGAATTTTGCCATGTAATGTAGTAAAATTGAAACAATATTTTTAAAACTTTTATTTTAGAGCCTACAGTTCTTCCTCAAGGCATGCATATGGAGCTTTGTTCAAATTGGGCTAGAATTTTATTGAAAACAAACTATTTTTAAATTGTTATTGACATTTAACCCTTCAGAATAATGAAACTTTTATTGTGATAATATTGAGTGAGCTTAGATATGATTTTGTTTTAAAAGAATGTAACTCTGAACACAATTTTCACGTAATTCTCTTTAGTTCCTAAGGCTGGGTAGATTTTTGAAATTTAAACATAAGCAAACAAACAAATAAAACCTGAAACAGACAAACAAATAAAAACAAAGATTTTTTGGCCTTTAAATCTTGAGCTAGTAGTCTCCCAAGGGCCTTCGTTATCACTGTTACCTTTGTTCCCTATCACATTATATATGAGAGAGAGGCCTGTGCATGATTTCCTTGGAAGGAATGGGAATAAAAACAAAACAAAACAAAACAACAACAACAACAACAAACCCAAAAAACAAAACCCTGTAGCTAGCTTTCCACGTTGTAGATGAAAAATAAAGACCATAGCCTCTTTAAGTCATTGTTCACTTTGGTTTTTCTTGTGTACATTAGTTTTGTAAACTATAAACACTGAACTAAAAATTCCATACTGTTTTGACTTCTTTATAGACATTATTTTGTGCTGTTTTGTACTTTTGATAGATAAGGCGATAAAATATTCCTTGGGGAATTGAAACATATATATGAACTAAAAGTAATAATACTTTAGTAGTGCATTTAAAGAAAATTATCATGATAAAAGCATCTTTCTAGAACACATTGACCCATGTACCTTAACCTTTGTTCAGTATGTAACAGCCCAGAAAGTCACCATAATTCTGTTTTATGTGTAGGAACTGGCTCATAGCTATCAAGGTCTCAGTAAATCAAAACAAAATAGCTGGGTTCACTAGTTCATTTTTCCCTGTACCCAATATTCCATCCATCAGACATGGCTTTATCTTTAATCTCAGGAATTGATCTTGATCATGTAAACATTTGTTTCTATACAATATTTTTGTGAATGAATATAGAAAGCATTTATCAATTAAAAATTACCTAACAACTTATACTACAATACTAGTGAATATTACCTCAAAGATGTCCCTCAAATGAACATTATCTGCAGAGAACTCTCAACATTTTACCCTTTATTTACAACATACACACTCCCATGTTAGAAGTACCTTAGATATTATAAAAACAGTATTGAGTACACTGCTAACAATGTAACAGCATGCACATGAATAAATGGATATCTAATAATCCGGTTACTTGTAAAGTCCTAACTGCTTAAGATAATTTTTAATTTCTTGAGAATTTAATACATGAATATAATGTGTTTTAGTCAAATCCAGTCCTATTCACTCCCTTCCAAGTTTTCTTCTATCTTTGCCATCACTTTTCTGGGAGCTAAATTCATGCACTGTTTTTAGACCCACAGAACCCTCTTATTGTTGTCTGTATGTATATGAGTGCAAGACCATCTACCTCTCAGGTTAATGTTACTTTTAGAAAACTGTCTCTTCCTCCATTTGCAGCAACCACTTGCATATTGCTCCTCAGGTAAGGATGGAACATTATGAACCTTTTCTCCATCTATACTGGTATTTCAGTTGGCTTGCTCTAGTGCAGGTCTTGTGCATATAGTCAATGCAGCTACCTATGCATTCTGTGTGCAATGGCCCTGGCAAGATCTGTTTCCCCTGCCATCATCCTTGGATTCTGGCTCTTTCCATCAACCTGTCACTTCTTTTTCACTATGTCTAAGTCTGTAGAGGATAGCTTTTGAGACAATGTCCCACGTAGAGTTGAACACTCTACAGTCATTTATTTTCTGTATATTGACCAAGTGTTGAGCTCACTATTAGTTGATACATTAAAAACAAGCATCCTTGGTTTGGCTTGAGAGATGCACTAATCAATATGGACAAGGATAGAAAGTGGGGAGAAGTATTTGTTTTTCAATTTTTAAATTACAATTTATTCACATTACATCCTATTATAATACCTTCCCTCTTATTTTCCTGTTACTACTCTTCTTTCTTTGTCCACACTATTCCCCTCTCCTAGACCTCTGACAGATGGGGTCCTCCTCCCCCCCATCAGACCTTAGCTTATCAGGTTTTATCTAGATAGCCTTTGTCCCATTTCTCCGTGTTCCCACAGGGTATCTCTGCCAAGGGGCAGGGATCAAATCTCAGGCACCAGAATTCATGCTGGATGCAGTGCCTGCTCTCTTCTCACCACTTTCCCCACATGGAAAATTAGCTGTCCATCAGCTATATCTGAACAGGGCGTCTAAGTGTTCTGCTTTCAATCTCCTTGGTTGGTGAATTAGTTTGTGCAGGTCCCCTGGGTCCAGATCCACCAGGCTTGATATTCTCCTTGAAGAGCTCCTGACAGCCATGCACCCTGTCCTTCCATCACCCAACTCTTCCATACAACTTGCAGAGTGTGGCCCAGATTCCTGTTGCAAGTTCCAGCATCTGTTGCAATCCCCTACTAGGTTGAGTCTCTAAGAGGACATCATTTATAAGTGATTATATATCATTGTGCCTTTCTGGTTCTGGAACACCTCAGTCAGGATGATTGTCTTTAGTTCCATTCATTTGGCCACACATTTCAAGATTTCCTTGTTTTTCATAGGTGAAGAGTATTTCATTGTATAAATGTAGTATAATGATTTTATTCATTCTTTGGCTTAGGGACATCTAAGTTGTTTCCAGATTCTGGCTACTATGAATAAAGCTACTCTGAACATAGTTGAGCAAATGTCGGTGTTGTATCTTGGAGCATCTTTTGAGTATATCCATAGGAGAGGTATAGCTGGGTCTTGCTTGAGGTAGTAATACTCCCAATTTTGGAGCAAGTACCAAGTTGATTTCCAAATTAGTTATTCAAGTTTTCACTCCAACAAGCAATGGAAGAGTATTCCCCTTTCTCTATATCCTCTCTAGCATGTGTTGTCAATTGAGTTTTTGATCTTAGCCATTCTTATAGGTATAAGATGGAATCTCAGAGTCAGTTGATTTGCATTTCACTGATAACTATGGACATTGAGCATTTCTTTAAATGTTTCTCAGCAATTCAACATAATTCCTACAGCTGATAAACACCTTCAGCAAAGTGGCTGGATACAAAATCAACTAAAAAAATCAGTAGCCCTACTGTATACAAATGACAAATGAGATGCAAAAGAGACTAGGAAAAACACACCCTTTACAAATAATATAATGTTTTTTGGGTAACTGTATCCAAGCATGTGAAATTTTTTAATGAAAAAAACTTCGAGTCTCGGAGGAAAGAAATTGAAGGAGATATCAGAAGATGGAAAGATCTCCCATGCTCCTGGATCTGGAAAATGAACATAGTAAAGAGTGACATCTTACTGAAAACAATTTACAGAGTCAATGCAATTCCCATCAAAATCTCTACAAAATTCTTTACAGACCTTGAAATATCAATTCTCAACGTCATATGGAAAAACAAAGAACCCAGAATAGCTAAAACTATCCTTCTGGAAGAATATTCATCTAGGATCTCAAGCTTTACTATAGAGCAACAATAGTAAAAACAACAGGATATTGGCATAGAAATAGGCTGGTCCATCCATGGAATCAAATCAAAAGACCCAGGAATATACCCACATACCTATGGATACCTGATTTTCAACAAAGAACCCAAAACCATGCAATGGAAAAAGACAGCACCTTCAAGAAATGGTGCTGGTCTAACTGGATGTCTATATGTAGAAAAATGCAAATAGATCCCTATTTATCACCCTGCACAAAAATAAAGTCCAAGTGGATTAAAGACCAGACACTAAATCTGTTAGAAGAAAAAGCATGGAAGAGCCTTGAACTCACTGGGACAGGAGAAAGCTTCCTGAACAGAACACCAACAGCTCAGGATCTAAGGCCAACAATTAACAAATGGGACTTCATGAAACTTAAAAGCTTCTGTAAAGCAAAGGACACTGTCATTAGAACAAAGAAACAGCCTACAGGTTGCGAGAAGATCTTCACCGACCCTACATTTGACAAAGAACTAATATCCAAAACATATAAAGAACTCAATAAATTAAATACCACCAAACCAAATCACCCAATTAAAAATGGGGTACAGAGCTAAACAGAGAATTCTTACGAGAGGGAGAAGCATTTTTATGTGGAATAGGATTAACTTTTTTCCCCTACACGAGCTAGGGAACATCCAGACAGTGATTTTTGAGACATTTACATATAAGTTCTCAAATAGAGTTTTATTATAATTTAACTAACAATGAATGTGTATGAAAGTTCTGATTATGTAGCTACAAAGTAAAGTTAGAGAAAATTAATCACACAGAAATCAGAGAATAGTGTTGAATATCACAATTTGATCCTCCTCAAATACTTGCCGTTAGACTTTACAAGAATGTTGCTGAGTTATGATAAACAAAAACTCGGACACAAAACCCCAACATTTAACCTCTAACTAAAAGTATTGTAAGAAATATATGGGACATATTAAGATTAGTAAGCTAAGAAAAATATACTTTTTCAAATTAAATTATAATATTAATTATATATTTAGAAATCAGAATTGAACAATTTTTTTTTTTTCTGAGGCAGGATTTCTTTGTGTAGCCTTAGCTGTCCTGGACTTACTTTGTAGACCAGTCTGGTAAAATGGAATATTTTAAATTTTTATCTTTTTAACTGCCACATAATACTAAGGGAAAAATCCCTTTAATTAATGACAGTTTTACCCCAGACAGGATTTTAGTCTCCTGTACATAACTATAATACAGTGTTTTCTTTAAAATCAGAGTAAATCAATTCTTTATGTGCCAGTAAATTTTAGATCATTTCTATAAATAAACAGAAAATAAATTTAATTTATTAATACAATTATGGCATTGTAGAATAATATGCATTTCATTATGAAGCATAGTGAGGTATGTTTCTGGTATAAGTAATATCTTAGAAATTTCATTAACATATGATATTGGTATATTAGTAATTTAGTAATTAGTTTATAGCTCAACTGGGGCTAATACTTACTGCTAATTTCTCGGTACTCAGAAGAACATTTTTCATCCTTTGTGTTTGCCTTCAAATATGTCTTAGAAGAATTCACCTAGACATGTACAGTTACTAGAGAGAAGAAAACACCAATAGCACAACAATGAGTCTTGCAGTAGTACCAGTCAGTTTGTACAAAGCCCCCACATCCTCAAGGAATCTATCATTTCTTGGAACTACTTAGATATTTGGCAACAATCTGTAGACTATATAATATTTTTATTACTTGACATCAAAATTATGCTTTTAGATTATTTAATTGATATTTATATAACTGTTAAAATATTAATATGCTACAATAAAATGAGATGTGTATGTTTATCTTAAATTAAAGTAATTACTTTATATATAATTTACAATTTTATATTTATGCTTATTTTTTATGTTTTTAGATATAATTATTATTCAGATTTACATTTAAGTAGATTGTACTTCCTTTAAATATTTTAATTAAATTTAGACTACTTTGGCTTTTTTCTAATTAACTTTTTAATTTAATATCAAGCATGTAAATTTAATCCTCTATATTAGTGTACTCTTTGCATAATATGCAATACTGACATTCTGAATTAGTTAATAAACAGTAACTATATTCAAAGTTAGAAGTCTATTACCTATCAGAACAGAATTGCTCAGTCCCATATGACATAACCCAAGAAATAACTGACATCTCTGAGTAATTTAAAGAGCCAAAAATCCCCATACTGATGAATTTGCTTAGGCCTTCAAATGTTGTTCTTATTTAAAATTTTAAATTGTGTTTTAGCTTAAAAAACACTGACCAGAAATTAGTCTGGTGAAAAATGTTGTCTTTGATGCTACTAAGGAAAATGATTACGGGGCAGACTCAGAAGACACAAACTTCGGGCCGAGAAGTGTCGCAGATATGATTCCAGCATGAAAATCCAGGTGATCTTTTCTAAGTTGTCTTCTTAACTCTCTGAGCTAGTGCAAATACTAATAGTGATGACCAATGCTGATAGCAAGGCAAACATGTGAACTATGAAAAAGTGAGCACCGTTCACAATCAGAAAGAAAGATTTCAAATAATTTTACCATTACAACTCTACCGTTTCTTTGGTTGTCAACTTAGTATATAATCACTATTAAGAATGACATTTTAGGGGATTCAAGGTAGTGGCAAGCAGCATGGACCGTGTTTAGAAGCTCCAGTAAATGACTAAGGGAATTGCACGGAATTCTGAACCAGGAACACCAAGGTCCACACCCGACTACAGCGGGAGTATTCCACAGTTTGAAAGGACCAAAATACAGAAAATCTGCGTACCCCTGCACACGGGAGGAGCAGACATTTTCTCGGACCAGCATAGCAGTGGCAGTGGCTGAGGTTTGCAGCTGGGATCTCTCCATCAAAGGTTATTGGGGAACTGAGGTGGGAGAGGGGACTTTGTGCAAGATTTGGGCCCCATGACCCAAGCTCAACTCGTCATGTGGCTCATGTCCTGAGACCAAAACTGAACTCAGTGCGTGTTCGGCCTGTGAGACTCTAGCTGAGCTCAGTGTGCAGTTCGGGCCCAGAGTCCCTAGCTGGACTTGGCGGGCAGTTTGGGCCCAGACACTCTAGCTGAATTTGGCATGCAGTCCCGGCCCACTCATGTTTAAAGTTTTGGAGAGATCAGTGATACAAGGCACATACCTCAACATAATTAAGGATATATACAGCAAGCCAATAGCCAAAATCAAATTAAATGGTAAGATATTCAAGGAAATTCCTCTAGAATTGGGAACAAGGCAAGGCTGTCCACTCTCTCCATATCTCTTCAATATAGTACTGAGAAAAGAAAAGGAGATCAAGGGTATCCAAATGGGAAAGGAGGAAGTCAAATTAGCCCTATTTGTAGATGATATGATAGTGTACATAAATGGCCCCCAAAATTCCACCAGAGACCTACTACATCTGATAAACACCTTTAGCAAATTGGCTAGATACAAATTTAACTGAAAAAAGTCAGTGGCCTTTCTATATAGAAATGACAATCATGCAGAGGAAGAAATTAGGAAAACTACACCCTTCACATTAGCCACAGTAATATAAAACATTTAGGAGTTACTCTAACCAAGCAAGCGAAGGACTTGTTTGAAAAAAATTTCAAAACTCTGAAGAAAGATTTGAAGATGACATGAGAAGATGGAACGATCTTCCTTGCTCATAGATTGGGAGAATTAACATAGTAAAAATGGCCATCTTACCAAAAGCAATTTACAGATTCAGTGCAATCCCTATTAAAATGCCTAAACAATTTTTAAAGGCATTGAAAGTTCAATTCTCAATTTCATATGGAAAAACAAAAAAACCTCGAATAGCTTAGACAATCTTTTACAATAAAAAATCCTCTGGAGGAATCTCCATACCTGATCTCAAGCTGTACTATAAACCTGCAGTTAAAACAGCATGGTACTGGCATAGCAATAGCCTGGTTGATCAGTAGAATTGAATCGAAGACCCAGAGATGAATCCACACACATATGGTCACTTGATTTTTGACAAAGAAGCCAAATCTATTCAATGGAAAATGAATAGCATCTACAACAAATCGGATGAGTCTAATTGGATATCTTTGTGTAAAAAAATGCAGTTAGACCCATATTTGTCATCATGCACAAAACTCAAGTGCAAGTGGATCAAAGACCTCAAGATAAAACCAGAGACACTAAATCAGTTAGAAGAAAAAGTGGGGAAGAGCCTGGATCACATTGGCACAGGAGACAACTTTCTGGCCAGAACACCAACAGCTCAGGCCTTAAGGTCAACAATTAATAAAGGGGACCTCATGAGGATGAGAAGCTTCTGTAAGGCATGAGACACTGTTAACAGAACAAAGTGACAGCCTACAGACTGGGAAAAGATATTCACCAACCCTGCATCTGACAAAGGTCCAATATCCAATATATATAAAGAACTCAAGAAATTAAACACCACCAAACCAAATAACCCAATTGAGAAATGGGGCTCAGAATTAAACAGGGAATTCTCAACAGAGGAATATCAATGACTGAGAAACACTTAAAGAAATTCTCAACCTCCTTAGTCATCAGGAAATGCAAATCAAAACAACTCTGAGAGCCCATCTTACACCCATCAGAATGGCTAAGATAAAAAATTCAAGTGATACCACATGCTGGCGAGGATGTAGAGAAAGAGGAACACTCCTTTATTGCTGGTAGGAATGCCAACTAGTACAGGCACATTGGAAACCTATCTGCCATTTTCTCAGAAAACTGGGAATAAGGCTTCCTCAAGACCCAGCTATTCCACTCCTTGGAATATACCCAGAAGATGCTCCAGCACACAACAAGAACATCTGCTCTACCATGTTCATAGCAGCCTTATTCATAACAGCCAGAACATGGAAACAGCCTAAGTGTCCCTCAATAAAATAATGAATAAAGAAACTGTGGTATGTCTCTGTATGGGGAGGCCTGGTGGCACTCAGAAGAAGGCTAGCAGGCTTCCAAGAAGAGACTTGATATCCTATGAGCATATACAGGAAGAAGAAGTCCCCCTCAGTCACAGTCATAGGGGAAGGGAGTAAGAGGAAAACGGGAGAGAGGGAGGAAGGGGAGGATACAAGGGATGGGATAAGAATTAAGATGCAATATGAATAAATTAATAAAATAAAATAAAAAAAGAAACACAGTAAAAAAAATGAAAGAAAGAAACTGTGGTACCTATACACTATGGATTACTACTCAACTGTTAAAAACAAGGAATTCCCTAAATTTGTGTACAAATGGATTGAACTAGAAATAATCATAATGAGTGAGTTCACCCAGAAGCAGAAAGAGTCAAATGGTATATACTCACTTATATCTGGGCACTAGCCCAAAGGTCATGTCCCATGAAAGTCTTCACTTACCAGGAAAGTGGAACAGAGGGGAGGACATCCTATTGGCAGTTTAGATGAGAGAATCATGGGAGAATGGGGAAATAGAAGGATCCAGAGGGTCCTAGAAACCGATCAGAACATTATGACTGGCAGCTCTGGTCCCAAGGAGTCTGCTCAAACTATGGTACCAGCCAGGGAAAATATGTGCAGTAAACCGTGAACCCCTACCCAGATCTAGCCAATGGACAGAACATTCATCACAGTTGAGTAGAGAGTGGGTTCTGACTTTCACAAGAATTCTGGTTCTTGTGAGCATATATAGAGAGAAGTCCCTCTCATACACAGTCATAGGCAAGGAGAGTAAGGGAAAAATTGGAGGGAGGGAGGGAGGGATGGGAGGATACAAGGTATGGTATAACAGTTGAGGTGTAATATGAATAAAATAATAAAATATATTTAAAAAGAATGACATTTTTAACACATTTTTATTGAAAAATAAAAATAATTCATATTACATCTCATTTTCTATCCCATCCCATGCATCCCATTCTTCCCTCTCTCCCACTTTCACCCCAATCCCCCTTCCCTATGACTGTGACCGAGGGGGACCTCCTCCCCATGAATATGGTGCTGGAGTATCAAGTCTCTTCTTGGTAGTTTGCTATCCTTCCTCCGAGTGCCATTGGGCCTCCCCAACAAGGGGACATGGCCAAATATGGGGCACCAGAGATCATGTGAAAGTCAGTCCCCAGTCTCCACTTAACTGAGGAGAATGTTCTGTCCCTTGGCTAGATCTGAATAGGGGTTTGATGATGACTGTAGGTATTGTCCTTGGTTGGTGCCTTAGATCAAGCAGAACCCCTGGGCTCAGATCCACCCATCATAATGTTCCTCTTGTAGGTTTCTAGGACCCTCTGGATCCATCTATTTCCCTATTCCCTATGTTTTTCTCACCTAGAGTCTCAATAAGATGTCCTCCCCTCTGTTCCACTTTCCTGGTAAGTGAAGACTTTCATGGGACCTGCCCCTTGGGCTAGTGTCCAGTTATAAGTGAGTATATACCAAAGAATGACATTTTAATGCTTCAATTAACCTGTTAATTTGTAACATTAATTGTATACACTGTGTAACTTCAGTCCTTATGTTCCTGTCTCTACTCCAGTGTGTCAATAACTTCTCTTCTTATTTTATTTTATTTTATTTTACTTTAAATTTGAGATAGGGTCCCTTCATTGCCGTGGCTGTCCTGGAATTCAGGAGGTAGACTAGGCTGGCCTCAAATCCATAGATTCTGGAGTAATGGAACTCCAAGGCATGAACTACATCAGTTGTATTTGCTCTCTGCGAAAGCACAAAGTTTCTCTTACCTAGCAGGAATAAAACAATGCTGTGTATCAGGTCCCAATCAGGCTACTCAAACTCACCTTATTATATAGTCTTTTCTCACTGATGTACTGATATTCAATAGTTTTTACCATTATCTTCTTCAACTAAGCTTGTTTCTGCTTTAAGGTACTGGAGTTTACTCTTCATCTGCTGAGAATAGGGTTTACCATGTGTGAGTAGATTGATAACACTCTAGTTTCAGTCAATTTGGCTCAGGCTCTTTCTTCTCGCAAGTATAAAGATAGCAGCACTGGGTGTAGTTCTTTATGCTCTGCTATTTCCTGGACTATTTACTCACATTTCAATTCTCTTTCTGATTTAGGATAAATTCTCTACTTTGAGGATGCATGTGATTGTAATTTACCCTACCAGAAATTAGGACCTTTATCACAAGATTTTTAACTTAAATACATCTGCAGATTTCCTCTTGTTAGGTAAGCTACAGTGTAAACAGGAATAAAATATGAATGTGTGGACATATTTAGGTACATTATTGTGTCTATCTATTATGCTTCAAATTTCCTGCAACACTTGTCACAATCTGAGCCAATGTTGCATTAAGGATTGAAATGAGAAGTTTTCTCACAGACTAATCTACACAAAGAGAAAGCCCAAATTTGGGTTTCCCACTCCTTCCCCCATGTCTTCTGTATGGCTATTAGTTTATGGTCTCTTACCTGTCTGTTTTCTGTCTGTTCTGTATGATTTCTGTCTTTCCATGTTACTTGTCTCTTAAATGGGCTTTGCTTTACATTTATTAAACAACACAGAAAACATGCTATGTGAAAGAAATGAGGACTATTTATTTTCACAGAAATATTTAACCAAATTATTTAAGGAATGCAGATACTTTGTCGAATCCACCTTATCTAAAATAGAACCCAAAACTATGAAAGATGTTTTCAACCTATATCTATATGTTTTTCCCAACATATATGGGCTATTTGTTTTGCTTAAGATTTATTTGAATCTATTTACTGTTTTTAGCAAATAATTGTAACAAAATAATTCTCTTCTCTTCTCTTCTCTTCTCTCTCTCTCTCTCTCTCTCTCTCTCTCTCTCTCTCTCTCTCTCTCTCTCTCTCCCTCTTTTCCTCCCTCCCTCTGGAAACAATGGATATCAAATTCCATCTTCAACATCAACTGGGGAAACTGAGGTGGGGCGTGAATCCTGTGGCTGGCAGGCTGGTGATCCTGCAGACTTTCTCTGAGGCCAACCTTCCAAGCCAGAACTGATAGTTACTGGCAATAGCTCCAATGTTACGCACAAGTTGGGGATAGAGATGATGGCTTCTAGGGGGCCTTCCACTGATGGAGGCAAGCAGGGGCTAGAGCTAATGGATCCTAGTGGGGGCTTCCACTGATGGTGCCAAACGTCTAAAAAAGAAAGGAAAAGGAGAGAAAAGAACTGTACACACACACGCGCACGCATGTGCACGTGCACACACACACACACACACACACACACACACACACACACTTAACTGGACGATGAAGTAAGACTCCAGCTGATAGGTTTCAACAAGCTGTTTCTTCTTCCTTTTATTATAATCGTCTTATTTTCATCCTTATCCCTATTCTTGCCTTCCTTCTTCTTCTTCTTCTTCTTCTTCTTCTTCTTCTTCTTCTTCTTCTTCTTCTTCTTCTTCTTCTTCTTCTGTTTCTGCTTCTGTGTCTTCTTCTTCTAGTTTCTTCTTGTTATTCTTCTTGTTTCTGTTTCTGTTTTTTATCCCTTTCTTTTCACAGTTTTTATATACCAACAAAGTTTTTCAAGCAGTACAAAAATCACAATGTGTTTACATTCTATTTCTCTATAAATAAATGATTACAATGGATATACATAAGAAAACCATGTTCCACAACACCTTCATATGACCAAGTGTTTTATGTATTATGGGTAAGGAACAAAGATGAGTAACAAGCGATTTTTGAGAACCCACATACATTTGTACATAAGCAACTTGTTACATGTTAACAAAGCATAAGCAAGCAAGGGAATTTCTCAGCCAGCTTTTCTTTACTGGCAGGTTGCAATTTACAGTTACAAAATAGGAATCAATTATCTTAAGAAGTAATCTTATGAAGATCTTAAAGGAATCACAAATCTAAATCTAAATTCATATATAAAAATAATCAGCCATGTCTATTTTAAGTCCCAATGGTGCTCATATCCTCATTAATATGTTTTATTAAATCATATCACAAAGCTGACAGCAGAAAAATAGAATAAGGAAATCAATCGTCATCTCAATCACCAGCCCAGCTTTAAAGAGTCACATCAGTCAATGGTGCTATGGCCCATTGTTCTTGCTTTGCCAACCTCAAAATGACTCTAGATTAAGATATCCTGCATAAGGGTCAACAGCAAAAACATCTTTTCCTTACTTTGCTAAACAACCTATTCTTCCCTAAGACTTTCTATGTCAGAGCCACTAGGAGAGACATCTTTACCTAAGCTTGTTGAATAATCTATTTTTCCAAATTCTTTCTAAGGGTAGTAATCATTGTTAGCAATCTATATCCATAGGTTGTTTTCTGAGATGGTGGTTGAATCATTAATCTGCTCTAGCAGCAATGCCTGAAAGAGATCAAGCTTTGTTATTGCATATGCCAATGATACTGCCAAGTGAGGGGCTGGAAGCCCCCTTTATAGTAGTCACACAATTCACATATTGAGGGGATTATAAGGACCGCAAAGGTTACAAGCAGAGTTATGCTCCATTACAGCATGAAGTCCTCAGGACATGCAGTTCTTGGGGTTATGCCTCGTTGAGACAAACCCATCATGGGTTTGCTAACTGGTGGGCCATATTCTATGAATTCTAGAGTTGTTTTGCTGTTCCTCTTGCACAGACCCCAGCAAACAGAAAGTAAACAAACCTGAAAACAATAAAACAAAAATCTTGAAGTTGAAAAATACAATGAAGACAACTAAAGATAAAACAGAAAGCATCAATAATTAAATGAATTTGGCAGTACAAAAATGAACCATGAAACTGGAAACTAGAATGGAATGGAATGAGGAAGGCCTGTGGAAATTTTCTGATGTTACTAAAATAGTACATAGCCAAGAATTCGAAAAGGATGTGAAAATCCCATAGCGGCAGGTAGATTCTTTAGAGATTAACCAAAAGTGCAGCATCACACCTAAGAAAATGTACAGATACACAGCCACATAAGGAGTAAGTTTATTAGTGTGATTTTCATGGAAGAAATCTGTAACGACTCATACTATAGACAAACTGTCAAAGGTAAAAGATTGAAAGAAAAACTCTCAAGGCAGAAAAAAATCCAGACACACCGTAAAGTCATATAAGATCTCTCCCTGAAAACAGACTTCTCAAAAGCATCTTTTCAGGCCCGATGCATTACTTTTCTTGTTGTTTGGAACAAATACTTCAGGAGAAGCAACTTAAGAAAAGGATGGTTTATGTTGGCTCACAGTTCAGAATGGTACAGTCCTTCATGGTCACTAAGGCATCTTGGAAAGAACATGGGTCAGACGATACTTCCAGCAGTCAAAAATCAAAATAGGTAGGAAGTGATGGAGAGGTGTAAAAACCACGAAGCCCACATTAATGACCTACTCTTTCACCAAAATCGCCTCAAGTTTGCCCACAATCTTCCAAAACACTTCCAACAGTTGAATCGTCATGCAATAACAAGACAACTTAAGAATTTACTCTTGACATTCAATGGATTTTTCAGAAAAATCTGTAAAAACATTTTTTAAAAATTAGGTAAATGAAAATGGAGTCAGTCATAACGCATATAACATAAAGGACACAGAAAAAGCAGGTCTAATGTGAAATCAATCTACATTTATATTAAAAAGTAGAAAGATGTCAAGTAGACAATTGATTGCTACATCTCAAGGAACTGGAAAACATCAAACCTAAATTAATATAAAGAAATAAATGCCAAGGGCTGGAGTGATGGCTCAGTAGTCCAAAGCACTGATTGCTCTTCTAGAAAACCTAGCTCTATTCCTAGTACCTACGAGATAGTTACAAACATCTGTATCTCAAGGTTCTGGGAGTCTGAGACTCTGGCATGATAGCCTCTGAAAGCACAGCATACATCTGCTGCACAAATATGCATGAAGCCAAAATTCCCATACATCGACAATAAAAATAAATCTTATTAAAAGAAACATTAAACACCATAGTGTTAATGAATGCACTAAATACTAAAATCAGTTTTAAAACAAAAGAAGAAAAATTGATTCTTTAGAGGAGAAACAAGTAAGCCTCAGAGTACAAATAAAATAAAATAAAATAAAATAAAATGACTCAAAACAAATCAAAGCTGATAAGGGAAAAATTGCATCTGACAGCTGAGGATCATTTGAGATTATCAACAACTATCTGTCAATAGACTTGATAACCTAGAAAAAGCAGACCCCCCAAAAAAAAACCCCAAATAAACAAAAAACAAAAGCAAAAACAAAAGTGGCCATATACTATTAACCATAGATAAGACTGAATCAGCTTATTGTTTGGCTGTGGGTCTCTGCATCTGTTTCCATCAGCTGCTGGATGAAACCTCTCAGACCACAGTTATGCTATGCTTCTGTCTGCAAGCATAGCAGAGTGTCATTAATAACAGATGCAGAAACTTACAGCCAAACATTAGGAGAGTTTTTCGAAAGACTGGAAGAAAGGATTAAGGGAGCCCGAGGACCAAAAACACTACAAGAAGACTTACAGAATTCCTTGTTTTTAATAGCTAAATAGTATTCCATAGTATAATGTACCACCTTTTCTTTATCTATTCTTCTACTGAGGGACATTTAGGCTGTTTCCATGTTCTGGCTATTATGAATAAGGCCGCTATGAACATAGTTGAGCATATGTCCTTACTGTGTGCTGGAGCATCTTATGTGTATATTCCAAGGAGTGGAATAGCTGGGTCTTGAGGAAGCTTTATTCCCAGTTTTCTGAGATAGCATCAGAGATTTCCAAACTGGTTGTACAAGTACGCATTCCCACCAGCAATGAAGGAGTGTTCCTCTTTCTCCACATCCTCGCTAGCATGTGCTGTCACTTGAATTTTTGATGTTAGCCATTCTGATGGGTGTAAGATGGACTCTCAGAGTTGTTTTGATTTGCATTTCCTGATGACTAAGGAGGTTGAGCATTTCTTTAAGTGTTTCTCAGCCATTTGATATTCCTCTGTGGAGAATTCCCTGCTTAGTTCTGAGCCCCATTTCTCAATTGGGTTTTTGGTTTGGTGGTGTTTAATTTCTTCAGTTCTTTATATATTTTGGATATTAGACCTTTGTCAGATGCAGGGTTGGTGAATATCTTTTCCCAGTCTGTAGGCTGTCACTTTGTTCTGTTGACAGTGTCTCATGCCTTACAAAAAGTTCTCAGGCTCATGAGGTTCCATTTATTAATTGTTGACCTTAAGGCCTGGGCTGTTGGTGTTCTGTTCAGGAAGTTGTCTCCTGTGCCAATGTGTTCCAGGCTCTTTCCCACTTTTTCTTCTAACTGATTTAGTGTCTCTGGTTTTATGTTGAGGTCTTTTATCCACTTGGACTACCAGCTATTAAAAACAAGGAATTCCTGAAATTTGTGTACAAATGGATTGAAGTAGAAATGATCATAATGAGTGAGTTCATCCAGAAGCAAAAAGAGTCAAATGGTATATACTCACTTATATCTGGACTCTAGCCCAAGGGGCATGTCCCATGAAAGTCTTCACTTACAAGGAAAATGAGACAGAGGGGAGGACATCCTTTTGGGACTCTAGGTGAGAGAAGCATGGGAGAATGGGGAAATAGAAGGATTTAGAGGGTCCTAGACACCTACAAAAAGAACATTATGATGGACGGAGCTGGGCCAAGGGTCCTGCTCAAACTATGGCACCAGCCAAGGACAATATGTGCAGTAAAATTCGAACCTCTACCCAGATCTAGCCAATGGTCAGGACATTCTCCACAGTTGAGTGGAGAGTGAGGTCTGACTTTCACACGAACTCAGGTGCCCCATATTTGATCATGTTCCCTGGATGGGGATGCCTGGTGGCACTCAAAGGAAGCATAGCAGGCTACCAAGAAGTGACTTGATATGTGGTGAGCATATACAGGGGGAGGAATTCCCCCTCATTCACAGCCATAGGGGAAGAAAGTGGGGGAAAACGGGAGGAAAGGAGGAATGGGTAGATAGGGGGGTTAGAATAACAATTGAGATGTAATATAAGTAAATTAATAACATATATTAAAAAATAGTCCAAAAAGGAAGACCTGCAGAATCAACTAACCTGGGTTCATTGGGGCTCTCAAAGACTGAAGCACCAATCAAAATACATGGTAGGGATGGAACTAGGTGGCCTACACAATGTAGCTGATCTGCATCTTAGTCTTCATGTGCATTCCCTAACAATGGGAGTAGAGGTTCCCTGTTGGCTGCCTTTGGACCTTTCTCTATAGCAGGGCTGCCTTGTTAGGGCCCAGTGGGAGAGGATGTGCTTAGTCATGTTGTGGTTTGAGGTGCTTGATTGTCTTGCTATCCATTGTTGGCTTCCTCTTCTCTGAGAAGGAGAGGGGGCATGGGGGAAAAGGGGCATGATGGTGCAACAGGGAGAGGAAGAGTGAGCAGGCTACAATCAGGATGTAAAGTTATTAAGTAATTAGATAATTAAATATAAATAAATAAAAAATAAATAAGACTGGGTCAGAAATTAAAAGCCTCTGTCTCCATTGAAGTACAGTCTATGACCAGATGGTTTCATTGAAGACTTTATAGAATAATTAATGTGAATATTTATTTTATTCTGTAATAATTGAAAAGTAAATTTTTGAAAAAATTATATATGTATAGTCATAACTTAATACCCCAAACAAGAAAAAGTAGTATAAAAATATATAGACTGATATGATTGATGGGTGAAAAAGAACCACAAAATATGAACAAGCTGAACCTAACATTGTATTAAAATTATATTTCACCTTGGTCAAGAGACTTTATCTTAAGGATGCAAGAATATTCCATCCACAGCCTTCTGTGTTCCCTGGAATCAAATGGTATATACTCACTTATATCTGCATACTAGCCCAAGGGGCATGTCCCACGAAAGCCTTCACTTACCAGGAAACTGGGACAGAGGGGAAGGCATCCTATTAGGACTCTAAATGAGAGACGCATGGGAGAACAGCAAAATAAAAGGATCCAGAGGGTCCTAGAAATCTACAAGTAGAACAATATGATAGGCAGATTTGGGCCCAGGGGTCCCGCTCAAACTAAGGCACCAGCCAAGGACAATACAGGAGGTAAACTTTAAACCCCTTCCCAGATCTAGCCAATGGTCAGAATATTCTCCACAGTTGAGTGGAGAGTGTGATACGACTTTCTCACATACTCTGGTGCCTCACATTTGACCATGTCCCCTGGAGGGGGAGACCTGGTGGCACTCAGAGGAAGGACAGCAAGTAGCCAAGAAGAGACTTGATACCCTATGAGAATATATAGGGGGACGTAATCCCCCTCAGGAACAGTCATAGGGGAGGGGAATAATGGGAAAATGGGGGGGGAGGAATGGGAGGATACAAGGGATGGGATAAACATTGAGATGTAACAAGAATAAATTAATAAAAATAAATAAATATAAAAAAAAAAAAAAAAAAAAAAAAAAGAATATTCCATCCAAAAATCAATAAAAATGATGAACAATATCATCTGAATGGACATTAATGATGTGATCATCCCAGTAGATGCAGACAAACTATTCCTAAATACCAAGACACTTGATACTAATATTCTGAACCAATTCCTTATATTTCAATATACTCCCACATGGTAGTGCACATAAATAATGAATCAATAACTGGTATCATATCAAATAAGAAAATGCTGAAATCATTTTCTTCAATGGGTAGATTATGATAAGGATGCACACTTTCTCCATTTTAATTCAATAAAATCCTGATGAATTTAGCAAAGATATTTGGGCAAAATCAGGAACTACATACCACCCTACTTGGAAAGAGATTATAGTCTTACACATGGGAAACACAAAATAAGCCTACAGCCCAAAGTACTAACAAATTTTATGAGCATATTCATAATATATAACCTCAAATATATGAACCAACATATTTTATAATATGCTGATATTTAATTCTCTGACATAAAAATTAAGAATGTAACCACATTTATAATTAATATAAAAATGAAATAAACTATATAGTAATACATTTCAACAATGATGTTATAGACTTCTTAAACAAAAATAATAAACAGTTTATGAAGGAATCATAAAAAGACACAAAAATAGAAAAGCATATAGTGACTATGGATTGAAAGAATAAATATTATAAAATATCCATTCTTTCAAAAAAGGCCAAGAATTTAGGGCAACTAGACCTCTATGAAAAAACTTGGTAACTTTCTTCACAAAACTAACAAAAATACCTTTAAAATTTTAATAGAACCACAAATCACCCATAGTAACCAAACTATCTTGAGAAACTAAGCAAAAATACTTCAAATTAGGAATTTAAAATACGTTACAAAGTTGTAATATCTTAAAAGGCAATATATTTAGACAAACAGACCAATACATCAAAGTCTTTACAAAAAATTTTATGTCTACAGACAACGAATTTTCCACAAGACTAAAAGAATAACCTTTTCAAGTGTTTGAAGTAATAATGGCCAGAAACTTTTCAAAATGAAGAGACTAAGGTATAAACATAGGAATGTTAGAAAACAGTAAGTGAAATAACCATCTTTATACATATATCCAACATATTCACACTTAGAGAAACAGTGAGGAAAACAAAGGTATTTCTGAAGTGTCTTAGGGGACAACAAACAAACAGCAAACACAGATTTTTTTTCTCAGACTAACATAAAGTGTAATATTTAACAAAGAGCAGAAATACTGCACAAGGTAGATTTTAAAATGTTATTCAGAAAAAAAGATGAAAGAAATTATCAGATTTTCATATACAAAAGAAAGCTGAAAACAAAGTCAACAGGAATAAAAATGCCTATTTTATTGTTGATTCTTAAACTACAATATAAACATAATGAAATAACATTAGTGATCATTGTATGTGCGCAACTGAAATTATTGACAGCCATGAGAGTAAGCATAGGAGAAAGAACTCAGAAAAACGTTTGTATAAAGTACCTACATTACCTTTGAATGACACTGTGCTGTTTGAAGAGAAAGTTGCTGCTGAGAGTGGAGTAGGTTTGAGGAAAGGTGAAAGGAGCAGTGAAGAACATGGGATGTTAGATGAAGATATTTGAAATTTCAGTGGTTAGTGTGACATTGAGCATCTGTTAAAACCATCCAGTGCTCCAACTTGAGCAGTCAGTACCCAGGAATTCAAACTTCAGAGCACACTACTGAGCCTGATGGAATGGAAAGCACTGCCAAACAATGTAATGGCATTACTGACATGGAAAACACTGATAAGAATTGGGGGGTAAATTTTGATTAAAGCAAATTTGGCATGAGTTTGCAACACTAACAACACAGTAACCCTTCATAAGCCTTATACTCAAGTGGACAGAGTTTCTTCTTCCTCCTTCTCCTCTTCTTCTGTTTGTTTACTATAACACTTATAATTATTTTGAATTGTTCTAGCATGTTTCAAATTCTAGCTTTCATGATGAAAAGAAATGAGGCCCGTTAAAAAACATAGTGTATTTATTTTCCAAATTTTATATATTTAATTACACAAAATATAATTTGTATAGGAAATATATATATAAGAATTTAGGCTTACTAGAGGCGTTAATAAATTTGTTGAGAATATTAGGAATTGAAATGTAAAAAAATAAAATACAAACTGTTGTAATGTGAATGCTAAATTATTAAAATGAAAATGATCAGTAGGTAAATGGCTTGTATAATCTAGTATTGATCATTCTGCTTTTTACTTACTTCATTTTACAGAAATTAACAATGTTTTTCAAAATTAAACTTAAACGCATATTTCCAATATAATGTTTAATATTAATGAAATTCTTAATTTAAATACCATTTGTGTTTATGCAACATTTTGAAATGCTACCCCAAGGTATGTTTGGAGGTCAACTCAGACCCATGGCAGACGTTGGTTTAGACTGCAAATGAAGGCTGTCTCATAAAGCTTATAAACCAAAGGGGGGTGCTTTATATGAAAGAAAAAAATGAGTTAAGTAAAATAATACTTTTTAACCTGGAAAGTTCATATTGCTTTTAAATATTCTGTAGCATTTATGCTTATTGTGAAATCTAATATTCTTTCCATATTAAAGTGTGAAATACTATCAGAAGTTTCTTACACATACTCTTTGATGCTAATTTTTTTCTTTTTTTATTGAAAAATAAAATCATTCATATAATATCTTAACTGCTATCCCATCCCATGCATCTTCCCATTCCTTCATCTCTCCGGCTTCCACCCCATTCTCCTTCCCTATGACTGTGACTGAGGGGGACCTCCTCCCCTTGAATATGTATGATGTTAATTTTTATCTTTATCCAATGTGCACATAGTTACCCAACAAGAGCATCAAGTACAGATATTGTATCATTTCTTAAATTTTTTTTCTTATTGAAAATAATTCATTTTCTCATACAAGATATGCTGATTACATGTATCATCCTTGGCTGGTGCCATAGTTTGAGCAGGAACCCTTCGCCCAGCCCTGTCCATCATAATGCTTTTCTAATAGGTTTCTAGGACCCTCTGGATCCTTCTGTTTCCTCATTCTCCCTTGCTTCTCTCACCTAGAGTCCCAATAGGATGTCTTCCCCTCTGTTCCACTTTCTTGGTAAGTGAAGACTTTCATGGGGCATGCCCCTTGGGCTAGTGTCCAGATATAAGGGAGTATATACCATTTGACTCTTTCTGCTTTTGGCCAATGAACAGGGCACTCGTCACAGTTGAGTGGAGAGTCGGGACTGACTTTCACATGAACTCTCATACCCCGTATTTGACCATGTCCACTGGAAGGGGGGGCCTGGTGGCACTCAGAGGAAGGATAGCAGGCTACCAAGAAGATACTTGATACCCTATGATCATACACAGGGGGAGGAGGTCCCCCTCAGTCACAGTCATAGGGGAGGGAAGTAAGGGGAAAATGGGAGGGAGGGAGGGAGGAATGGGAGCATACAAATGTTGGGTTAACAATTGACATGTAATATGAATAAATTAATAAAATATATTATAAAAAAGAAAAAGAAAAAAAATATACTGATTATAGTTTTTCTTCCATCTACTTCTCCCAAGTCCTCCCTATCTTCCCGTTCCTCTATATCTGCTCTTATTCTGCTTTTCATCAGAAAAGAATAGGCATCTAAAGGACAACAACCACACAAGATGAAATATAAGATGAAACAAAAACTATGACATCTAGTTGGACACAGCTACCCAACATGGGTAAAGAGTCTCAAGAGCAGGCACAAGAGTTGGAGACCCACTCATTCTCATAATCAGGCATCTCATTAAAATATTGAGCTATAATGGAAGAAAGAGGAAATAGTAGGTTCTGGAAACCTACAAGAAGAACTTTATGACAGGCAGATCTGGATCCTGGGGTCCTCCTCAAACCAAGGCACCAGCCAAGGAGACTATAGGCAGTAAGCTTCGAACCCCTACCAAGACCTAGCCGACGAACATGATACTCTCCACCGTTGAGTGGAGAGTGAGATCTGACTCTCACACGAACTCTGGTGCCCCTTTTCTGACCATGTCCCCCGGATGGGGAGACCTGGTGGCATTCAGAGGAAGGATAGCTAGTTACCAAGAAGAGACTTGATATTCTGAGAGCATATATAGGGGGAGGAAGTCTCCCTCAGTCACAGACATAGGGGAGGGGAGAAGGGGAGAAATGGGAGGGAGGGAAGAATGGGAGGAAACAGGGGAAGGGCTAACAATCGATATGTAGTATGAATAAATTAATAAAATTAAAAAATTATTGAGCTATAATATATACACAGAGAATCTGGTGCAGGACTGAATAAGCTTTTTGCTTGAAATTTCAGTCTTTGTAAAGTGTGCATATAAACTCATATGCACCTTACTTAGTTGATTCAGAAGGACTTATTCTCCTATTGTCTTTCATCCCCTCTGACTCTTAGAATCTCCCCCTCTCATCTTCACAGGCTTTCTTGACCTCTGAGGGGAGGGGCATGATGGACACCTCCAATTTAGACTTTGCACACAATGTCTGGATGTTGTTCTCTGAATCTGTTCTCATCTGCTGCCAGTTGCTGCTGCTGCTGTTGTTGTTGTGTGTGGTCCAGCCTGTTTGGTGTTCTGAATGCTTCTTGTAACTTTATAAGCATAACCTTCATTAGGTTAGAGAAAGTTACCTCTATGGTTTTGTTCACAACATTTTCTGTGCCTTTGATCTGGGTTTCTTCCCCTTCCTCTAGACATTTTGTTCTTATGTTTGGTATTTTCAGAGTGTTCCAACTTTCCTGGATGTTTTGCACCATGAGTTGTTTTTTTTTTTAGATTTGAAATTTTCTTGATCAATATCAATTTCCTTTCTCATATCTTGTATGTCTGAGATTCTCTTTTCCATCTCTGGTATTTTGTAGCTTTTATTCAAATTTATGTTTTTAAATTGCCCTTCTGAATTCATTTCTTTATTGTGTCTATTTCCACTATCATATCTTGAACATTTTTTATTTGTTTCTTTGAACTGCTTGTGTTTTCTTGTCATTCTTTAAAGAATTTAATATTTTCCTCTTTAAGGAACTCTATTATCTTCATATAGTTGATTTTAAGATCTTTTTCTTGAGCTTCAACAACACTGGAATGCTTGGGGTCTACTATGATAAGATATCTATACTCTAACGGAGACAGATTGCTCTGATTTTATTGATTGAATTTTTATGTTGCCATCTTGACACCTTGACTTGAGATAATTAAAGAGTCAGGTGCTGATTTCTAGATTTGTTTTTGTTGAGTGGGTGTTTTGTTCCTTTATTTCTGTTTCCTCTCTGTATTTTCAGAGAGTGTGATATTTGCCTATTGTCTGCTTTCCTGGACTGTTCAACTGGTTTGTTCATAGAGCATGCCTACTGGTATTGAAGACGGGATAATTGGGAAAGCTGTGGAAAGGAAGCTGGAGGGTAAAGTCTTTGTGATCTGGCCTGAGGAGAGGGAGGCCACAGCAGGTTTCCAGTCACAGAGCTGGGCATGAGATTAGGGACATTAGATCCCAGATCTCAAAAGCAGTAGAAGAGGTGTGAGTCTGCCTTCAACCTACTTATTGTCTTAAGAGGAGCTGTCCTTGAGTTAGCAGGGAGTACTTGATAGAGCTGGGGCCATGGGCAAAGCAACCAGCCGGGGGAAAGAGGTCAGGAAGAAATGTTCTGTGGACTATATAAGAGATATGGGGAGGGGAGAAGGGAAGACTATATAGCTCATGTTCTGTTTATGTGTTAGGGGTGAAAATAGGGGATTGTGTCTAGGGAGAAAGAGAGAGAGAGAGACAGAGAGAAAGAGATAGGAGAGACACAGAGAGAGAGACAGAGAGAGAGAGAGAGAGAGAGAGAGAGAGAGAGAGAGAGAGAGAGAGAGAGAGAGAGAGAGAGAGAGAGAGAGAGAGAGAGAGAGAGAGACAGAGAGAGAGAAAGAGAAAGAGACAGGAGAGAGAGGGCAGGGGGTTGGGGGGGGGAGGACTGCAGTCAGTCTACCAGGTTTTTGGAAGGTATGGCCTGTGGTTTAGTGGGGCATATCTGCTAGAGTTAGGGGCTAAAATACAGAGATGAGTGGAGGGAGGGAGGTTAGGAAGGTGTAGTCTGTGGGATACACAGGAGATGTGGGAAGAAGAGACAGAAGGCTGCATCTGGTGTCCTGTTGCAGTGCAAAGGATGAGACTGGAAGATTGGGTCTAGCAGAACAGAGAGAAAGAAAGGAGGAAGAGGAGGAGGAGGACTTTTCTGGGCAGCCTACATGGTATTCTGGCAAGCATGGTCCAGGTGCAGAGTTATTTTTTCTGGACACAAGGGACATTGAGTTGTAAATCCTTTTCATGTATACCACAATTAAGTAAAATTAATGTAGATAGAGTATGGAATTTGAGTTTTCCATTGATGAAGTGTGAAGAGATTGCTCACGACTTATGGATCTGTGTTAAAGGTATGAATGTTACCTCATGTTTACATAAATAAAATGTAAGAAGTTGTATAGTGAAGTATTTACAGATAAATTTATTGATATATTTCAAATGTTTCCTCAAAATCTATGTTGCACTTAAGTAGTCATTGCTATAATGCTGAGAGATTTGGCCTTTAAAATTGGATTAGACAATGAGGAGTTTATACTGATTAAGGTGTTTAATACTGTTCTCATGGACCTGGGTTAGTCTTTACCAGAGTACAATTTTAGTAAAGATGTGCTTGCCTATCTGTTTCTTTCTATGTCTTTCAGGTACCCTCCTCCATATCCACCAAGTTATAAAATGTCTCCAGTTATAAGGCAAATCAACTTCTAATGAATATACATTTTTAAAACTCACCAGTATTGTTATGACAGAAATAAATGAATTATGATATGAATACACATGTCAAATTTGCCAGGGAAGATGGCTGAGAAATGACAAACTCTGTTGGCATGCATAACACCAAGATTTAATTTTCTAACATTTTCCAATGAAATGAAATGAGGCTGCTTTGAAAATGCCTATATTGGGGGACTGAGATAGGAAATAAATAAAATTATCCCAAAGCATAACCCTAATGTGCCAGAAAATTAGGAAATACATATGCATATTATATATAGGCATATTCATGTATATGTATAGAAATGATAATGCATGTTAGGAAATGCATATATAGAGTGAAAATATATGTGTATATCAAAATATGCTCAGTATGCTGATTTTACAGGCCTGACAATTAAACCATGTGAGAATACTACACAAATATGTTAGAATGGATAAAATCCAATACATACAGTAGAAAAACACCAATTTTCACTCGGTGCTAGTTGGTAGGAAAAAAACAAGTCCTGTGGAAAATAATTTATATTTGCTCAGAAAGTTAACATATGCTATTGTTCTTGATATTTATTCATACAATTCAAAACTTTAGTAAATACAATGGCATATAAAATTGTATATGCCAATTATAAAACCTTAGTTGGAAATAATAATTAGCAAAAAGATTTGTTCCTTTCAACAGCTTATAAATAATCAAAAATTGGTCTACCCGTACACTTGAATATTATTGTTTTATAAGTACAATGCTTTCAAGTCTTAAGAAGACATAGAAGGAACCAGGTGGTGGTGGTGCACACTTGGGAGGCAGAGGGTGGATCTCTGTGAGTTAGAGGCCAGTCTGGTCTACAAAGCGAGCCCAGGACAGCCAAGGCTACACAGAGAAACCCTGTCATGAAACCCCTCAAAAAAAACAAAACAAAACAAAACAAACAAACAAACAAAAAAACAAGATATAGAAGGCATACTGGTCATGTTTCTTGTTGTGCTGACAAAATGCATCCCCTCAAAAAAGCAAGGAAGGATTTATTTTGACTCACCTTTTGAGGGTGTAGGACATCATAGAGTACAGAGGGCACAGAATAAGAATGGCTGTTATTGAATCCCCAGCTGTGAAGCAGGATGTTTCTGTTGTACTTGCTTTCTTCTTCCTATTCAAACCAGACCACACCCCACAGGGATGGATCAGCACGTATTTAGAGTCAGTTGGTTTTTTACCTCATTAAATAAATCAAGAAACTCCTTCATGGAAGTGTCCAAATCTTTATATCTTAGATGATTCTAGATCCTGTCACACTGGCATTGAAGATATTGGGAAATATTGGGAAAAGGTTAAAGATTTAAAATGTCATTTTCCAAATATAATACCCTGGGAAAGACAAAAGTATACACTGGAGAGTGTTGCTTTCCAATGCAACAGTTGAGCTAGAGACATACAAGGCAAGCCAAGGAAGTATTCTGAACAGTGAATGCACTCAGAATAACAATGTTAGCATAGCTACATTACATGTAGGTCCCAAAAGCCACATAATTAAATAATATAAATAAATCCTAATGATAGTTATGAGCTCAGTTAATAACAATGCATTCATTTGGGGCTCATCAAATGTAACAAATAGATAACACTATTGTAAAATGACAGTTACAGGGCAGATTATATGAGTAATTGAGAAATATGGGACTTTTCTATTTTTTACAAAACTTTTTTGCAAGTCTAAAACTTCTCCATAAATAGGTCCTGTTCTTAAATAAATGAATCATATAAACACATATGTTTTAGGAACACATGGTACCATCTGTACGAGTTCCCAATAACCAGAACATAAAAAATCTCAAAGAAGTAAGAATATGTAATATTATCATATTATAACTTAAATTGTACCATATAAATCCATTAAACCTCCATAATATAAATGGGACTATTGAGTCAATAAATAATGAGGAAAAGATATATTACCTTCACTACCATATTTCTTATGTATACTCACCATGATGGTGACAAATTTCTTAAATATAGGATCTGAATGGGGAATCTTTTCTAAATATCAAACATGAAAGTGTGAAATAAATGAATCAGGGAAGGTGCTTTTAAGTGATTTTAAATGAGAGGAGTAGATAGACCATTCTTCCATGAGTCTTGAAGGACAATTTCAACAGAAATAAATCAAATCAGTAGTATTTACTCCTTGATGTAATAAACATGGCCAATTGTCTCAATGGACTCTTTGACCAATGTACATATGTTCAGTTGGATCATGAGAAAATATTAAACAGAGCTCATTATGGGTATATTCTGCTCAACCATCACCAATACTGCTCTAAATCAGGCAAAGCCACAAAAATCAGAGAAAATCTCTCACAACCAAGATAATCTTAAAATATAACTATCAAAGGCAATGAGTAATCACAAATGAAAACTTGGGAGGGAAAAAAGGGAGTATTAGGTGGGTCCTAAGGAAGCCTAAACAAAAGAGCTTAAGTTAAAAATAATACATTGTCTAGATAATTGTAACAAGTCATTGGTAATAACACATTACAGTAATAGTAAAGAATAAAGTTTAGGGAAAAGCTTATATAAGCTTTCAAACTTTCTATATATAAAATGAAATATGTAATATTTCTTATATATAAGAAACATGTAATAAATCTTCTTTTAATAAGTATATTCTGTTTTTAAAATCACTGTATTAATTTAATTCACAAGCAAGGAAATAATTTATATACAAATATGTATATTGTGGATATATAAAACTTTTATCTAAGCTAATAAAAATAAAAACAATGAGGATGTTATTAAATAAGCATCTTAAAAATTAGATAAAAAGCAGTAATCAATTGAATGCGTGCTAGAATCAATGAGACTTCAAATAATTAAGTTATCTTATGCCTAATAAATGGACAGTATTAAAACTTCAGGAAACACCAAAATTTTAGGATGTTTGGAGTCATTGTATCTCAAATATGTTGCTAACAAAAATGTGAAGTTCCAAAACAACTTTTCTGGAGCTCTGCTTGAAAGGTTGAAGTCTGGTGTATTCAGATAACCAACTGAGCTCGGGGTTTTTTGTGACTGTCTCCCTTTCTCAGGAGGGTTCTCTCTTCACCTGATCTGGGGAACACCAGATTTTGTAAGGAGCATTGTATAGGCCTCAGGGAGGATGAAAGGCCTTTTACTGATAGAACGTGTTCATCAAGCATCTGGGGAATACCCTACCCTATATGCTAAGAAGATCTAGATTTCATCAAATGACCTTTCATCTCACCTGGAAGTTCTTTCCCCACTCATAGGATAATTAAGCACTGTTTCCTTCTTGTGATACACCCCTTGTTACTGCATGTAAATGAGGTACTATACCACTGCATGTACATCAACTGTCTTGGCTTCTTTAGCCATAGCCAATCAAAAACATTTGCCCATCCCATCGCCACACTGCCCAAGGTTTTAAAATAACGGTTGGCTGGTTTGCTCTCTCACTCAACTATGAAGGTCTGGGATTCATCGTTTATTCTGGGGGAAAAGGGCTCCTGAAGAAGCTTGGGGCTGTTGACTTCTGTGAGCTTCACCTGCATGTGGAACTGCCTTGGCAGCCTCTGAACCCCTCTCCATCGAGGTAAGATTGGTGTCGACTGCCAGTGCAGCACCTGCCAGGCCTCCATCCCACCAGACCTGCCTTCGAAGGCATCTGCCCACATCCTCTGCTGGGCTTAGCCCAGCAGCTTAACCAAAGAACTGTAACACTGCACTTTCATCACAGGCCTTTGGGACACCGGAAGTTTCCACTGCCATCTGATACCAGCAATCTCATTCTAAAAGAGCTAAACTGCTGGTGTGGCGATGCAATCCTTAAATCCAAGCACTCGGGAGGCAGATGTAGGTGGGTTGTTGTGTATTCAATGTCAGCGTGGTGTAGAAAGCGAGTCTAGGATAGTCGAGGCTACACAGAGATACCCTGTGATCAAAAACAAAACAAAACAAAGCAAAGCAACAAAACAAAAGAGCTAACTGTAACACCTGTGGAAATTCAGTTCCACCTCCGTCAATGAGACTGGGAGCCTAGGTAGCAGATGGGCCTCTCCCTAAAGCACTATAGCTTTTCTTGAGAGGAAAGGGATCTTTAATCTCAAGGCCAGTCTTGTGTTCTTGTCTGAAAGCAAGCAGTGCCTGTCCCAACCTGTTGGACGTGAAATCCAGGCTGTATTCAGGACACTGAACAACAAACTTTTAAAAATGTTAATATATTTTGCAAAGCTAAATGTATGCTTGTTGTCTCTTCTGTAAGCATTTGTGGGTTATATGTAAAAATGTATTTTATTATGTTACCAAAAATGTACTTAATGCATTTTGTTCATATTCCACCCTATTCCCCTTTCTTGCCTCCCTCTTTCTCTTCATGATACCTTACCTCTGCTCAACATATTCATCTCCACTTTCATGCATTAATTTGTTTATTTATGTGCTTTGGTGTTTCAATGAAATTTATTAGGGTTCACTACGTGAGTATGAGTGCTGAATTATTCATAGCTGTATGGACAACTTATCAATATAAGATGACCTTTACCTTCTTTAGAAAACAAGAAATGCACCAAGAGAACTAATATAAAATGTGTATTTTTGTTAATAACGCCTTTAATAAAAATACAGACACGGAGCACAAACAACAGCCCAGTATTAAGGTAAATATTTGTCTTGCATAGAACTTGGTATCCGGTCCTCCCACAACCAACTTTACCTGTAGCTCCAAGAGAACCAAAACAATATCCTTGCCTTTGTGGGTACACACACATGCATAACATGCACACAGACACACATGCACATCAATACATTTAAACTGTGAAAACTATAACAAACAATGAGAACCTAAGACTCAGTCAACACAGAGATGAGTGAGCAAACTGAAGAATTACCAATGGAATAATCTTTTGCAGTTTAAGGAGATGGGATGACAGTGGTGGAATTCAGAATCAAAAGAATAGTTTAGTACATGTGTTTTTATTTATATCAAATTCAGGGTCAAACTAATTTCATAGAAATAATAATATATTTACTTTAGAAGAGGATGAAGATATACATGAAATATACATTGGTAAAATTTTGAAAGTGCAGCTATTTCTTGCATTTTATAAGAGTCTTGCATAAGCCTGTGCATTTATAAAAACCCATCAAATTTAGATCTCTGTACTTTACAATAGGTAAAATTTACCTTTATGTAATTAATTGCCATGTTCGATGAATGATTTACCTGTATTGTACTTTTAAATGTCAGTATTAAATATTGTGGTGTTTAGTTTTGTTGTAGTTTGATTTTTTTCAGTTACTATCATGATACTTCACATAATTTTTTTCTTCGAACTCTTTCAATCTACATCCAGAATTGTTTTTATAAGGTGTGCTTCACAAAGACGAGACTTAAAATGTTTAGGTGTGCAAATCATTTGTGAGCTTGCTGTTTTTTAATCCCCTTATAAAATAGCAGTAAAGAAAATACATACTTTTCCTCTTAAAGATAATTCTGCATTTTACACTATGGAGCTGAAAGCACAAGAATATAATGGGCACACTGTTCGCTTTCCCATGCAGGAGAATACTTGGTGTCATAATCCAGGGGACGACATTTCAAAGTGTATACAGTGAGGAAGAAAAAAGGTTACAGATGAACTGCAAAACTGAGGGCAGCAAAGGGACAGCAGGTCTAGAATGACAGCTACAATTTGTAGTCTGCAGCACAATTTCCACATTCACAAGAGCTTACCTGGGTGATACTGTTATGCCCCTCAGGCAAGGAGCTCCTTATGGAGGGCAGATGGCATGCTATTTCCCTGGTGGCAGAGTCTACGAATGTCTGTTTTACTCAGTTTATTTTAAATAAAATTTCATCTTGTATTGAAATATTACACAATCCACTGCAGAAAGCAGAAGGGCTCATGTTGCAGCATACAAATTTGAAACTGTAATAAGAAGCCAGGGCAGCAGGTGCAGTTGGCTAAAAAATGGAAAAGGCACAGTGTGGCACAGACAGCAGGAGATTAGGAGAAATGTACAGACATTTTATAGAGGAAAAAGTTAGCACCAAACAGATTTGAGAAGGAAACACAATAACATGATTCCACAGCCAGTGCTGAGAATAGAAATGCTTAAGTTGGGTCCTTAGAAACCACAGTGAAGCATAAGGCAGATGCGTTGCAGTGGCCATCTTATTATACACTATGAGCACAGAGACCAAAGTGTCTGCTCAGATATCACTGCAGAGGTCAGCAACTGTGACTCACAAGATAAACAGAGCTTGTGATCTAAACAACCATAAAAAGGAGAACAGACAGGCAAACACATAGACAAAAAAACACAGCAAACTAACCAGCCAAGTAAAAAGCAAAACACAAAGATTATGCCTCAAAACTCTGCATTTTGTTTTATAGTCTTAAATATTTATTATCTGGCTCTTAACTACAAATTTGCCCTCCTACTAAGTGAGTTGATTATTACTTATTTAACTAATCCATTAATCTTGCATGAATCCTTAGCGAATATAATCATTCTGAGTGTCTAGCTTGAACCAGATGAAGTATGTTACATCATAGGACAACACTAAAAATTACAGTTTGGCGGTCTGTCCTATAGGTGACACGAGCAAAAGTCAATAACTTTTTCAAACATTGGTGACGTTTCTTAATAACAATTGTGAAAACAATGAGTTTCCCTACCTTTGGAAAACTTGGGGCAGCTAGATAAATGTTAAGTACTCCAGAAGAACTGGGAAGGAGGAGCACTTGCCTAGGAAGAAGGAGTAACATGGATGCATGTGTTTAGGGTTCAATGAGTTCTGTCTAATGTGAATGGAGGGAAAGCAAATATCCATGGATCATTGAGAATGACGGACTTGAGAGACATGACAGAAGGATGCTTTGCAGGCGACAAATATTGGACAATATTTGCTGTTTACCTAGATTATGAGTGGAGCTAATCTTACTTCTTTTGCTTTTCAGCTCTCGTTATGAGGACAGCCAGGCTTAAGAAAGCTTGCATCAGGAATATGCACTTAAATTAGAATGAGATATTCTTATGGCTTCTTGGAACTTTGACTGGAATGATCTATCAGGATGTGTACCTTCCTTTTCTCTGGAAATTCAAGTTGGAATGACAAGTACATCTGCAGATACTACTGGGTATCATGAGTTCCTGTGCAGATGTCTTCCTGAGAATAAAGTCAGCAGGAAAATGCAGAAGTGAGAGAGAAAACAAAAGCAAAAATAAAACTTGGCTCACATCCCAGAGGAAACAAGTTGAATGCATATTCAGCCATGGCTGAACATGTATCATCATATCTTTAAATTTGTGTTTTTTATGCAAAATCTATACTCTAACCATTGACAACTTTTCTAAACCAAGCCTTTATTTGCTTATCAAATATTTGAATTCGATTTTTTTTCAATTATAGTTCAAAGTCTTTTCAGGCCTTCTCGACCTTTAATTAGAAAAAGTGAGACTGTTTTCCTGTGTTTCCTCTAGCATTCTTCCAAATTTTAAAATTTCCAGATACACATTGGCGATCCTAAAGCATGTAGATATCAGTGGGGAAATTTTGCATTTATTTTAATGCCATAATTTATTTATGTAATAAAACATACGTAGATATACTTTCTCAGTCAGTATATGTCACCTATTATGTGTATTATATTTTTCTAGGTGCTACAATATATAACTACAAATAAACATGTCTTCTTTCCTTAAGAAATTACAGATGGTTAAACTTTAATTATTAGGAACATCTTAGTTTATAATATAAACTATATCTGCAAAATATAGTATGATTCTTTGAGCATTGGACAGAAGCATGTGATTACTACCTTTGTCTACATTGGTCAGCTCTGGAATCTTACTTCTTCTTACAAGGCAATGACCCCACCAAGTCTGCTCTGGCTTCCCACATTGCCAGCATTTTCAGAGACACAATGAGGGACTTGCTTTGCTCTAGCTATTAGAAGCTTGAGCTGTCTCACTTACAAAATATTCCAATACTTCACTATCTTGCTTTGTTTCTCTTTAAAACTAAATGTGGACTTGTGTGTCTGGATCACTGTTCTTAGAAGATTCAGTAGAAAATTTTGTAGGACTTACTCCCCTTCTAGGAAGAAATCCTGGCCCTGTTTGATCATGTAGACATACTGTTGATGTCATTTCTGCCTTATTGGTAGATTTTTTTTCACAACCAGTCATCAGTTATGTGCATGTAAGTAGCCTACTATTATCCACTGAGCCTGAACACTTATGTACCTATGAATGTATTGATGAAAATATAAATATAGATTAGAAAATTATTTAGAAACTTGATTTTGTTACTGATTGTGATCCATACATAAAAAAACAAAGAGAAAATGTCATTTTGAATTTTTAAGACATTTGTACTGTAGCCCTAGGAGTAGAACTTCTGTGCATGTTCAAAGGAGATTTTGCACTTGATGCAAAATGGACTGATATTAACTTTTATGTATTTACATTACTATAGAAATCAATTGGCATGCTATGAAAGTTGTATTCTTCTGGACTTATATTTGTCTCTTGTGGTGTTGTTTTATTTTCTAAACATTCTTTTTAATCCCAACAGATTGGGAGTCTCAGGATGCAAGCAGCTTAAAAGTTTTTCACTAAATTATGTCTTTATCAGATCTTAAGTTAATAATGCATTTAATCCAGAAATAAGTGCACAATGATTCCATCAATTGGGGTATTTCTAGATTGCCAATGGAGCTTGAATGTATCCAAGTAGAGCAATAACAATAGCGATAGTCCCAGTAGAGACTTGTCCCAGATCTTCCTCTGTAGATGCAGTAAATGATGCACAGCACCAATGAGCACATGCACTGGGGAGATGACTGTCCTCAGAATCCATACTTGTGTCATGCTCACAAAGGCCTAGGCATCCACCAGCCGCTACTTTTGGCAGCTTAATGATCTTTCCATTTACTTCATATGGGCCAATATAAGGTTTATTGTGTACGATGAACTATAAATGTGAGTATGGATCCTAGGAGAGGAGTGGAGTCCGGCTTCACACAAGTTGAAACGTGTATGGCCAACAACTTGAAATAATTGTTTTGTACTATATATTTTTACTAAACAAATGATTAGATGCTGAGTTTCACAAAAATGAGCATATGAAGCATGCATAATGTATCTCCTGGTCTTTACATGGCTAATAATATACCTCGTCTAACACTGAGAGAGAGTGAATTTTCAGTCCGTGTTTAGGGCATTCAACTGGTATCTCTTCTTTTTTTCCTGCTTTTTTTTAAATTTTAGAATACAATTCCTTTACAGAAAATAAACATGTCTTCTCACTTGAAAAAAGGCTGTGTGTGTGCACCCGTGTGTGTGTGTGTTTATTGTTATCTAAGCAATAAATAAATTAAGACTATCTCCATATGACATATTAAGTTAATAACATACATTTTAAATATAATGTGACCCTTATGTGGTGCAAATAATTTAATATGGAGAAAAAAATAGATTTTACATTCCTTCTAACTGCTAGTGACCAAACCAATTAAAACCAGCAATGGGTAAATATTCTACCTTGATAATCCATGCTGAAGATGTGGCTGTGAATAGATTCTTTGTTGTATTAGCTTGACTGAACTTTATGTTCCCCCCTGACACCCTGGTGGTTTTCAGCATATGTGTGTGTAATTATGAGTGTGTGACCTTCTACTGTTTGTCACTTAAATAGCTTTTCCCTTGCCTTTTGCCAGCTGTACTAAGTGATGTTCCCAGGTATATTTTAGGTTCTGTCAGCAGTTTAAGTATAAGAATATAGCTGTGTGTTTTTAAAAATTTCTCCTTTGTTTTTCTGTTGAATCTCTTATTCTATGCCTGACTATAATTCACCATAAATCTAGTATGTGATTTTACAATTAAATATGCTTTAACATTTTCCAATTTAATTTAAGTTGCAAATATGCACATGCCCATACAAAGAAAGGGTGCTAAGACATAGAATAAATATATAAGACTAAATGTATCTAAATATTTACTTTATAATTTACTTACTTCTTTAGTCCCCCTTGCCTAGTAACCTGAGTTGGCTATAATGTGTGTAGAAAACCCAAACTAACAAACAATTTCATACTCTCAGCATGACAAAGGGGACCTCTTAAAGCCTCAACACTGTTTTCTATGAAGTTAACTTCCTTTGGTTCTTGTACAAACTTAACTGGTTACTGATGTTTACATAAATGAATGTCTTTAAATTCTTCTAAATAGTGACTCAAACTTTGAAATAATGCATCCCAGGTGTTAATGAATTTAGAAACATGTCTTAGACATGTGAAATGTGTGGTTTGCCAAATCACAGTGAGCATTGCTTATTTATTTATTTATTTATTTATTTTGTCTATCAATGATGTTTATATTTTCTCTGAACAAGATAGAAATGGCACCACAAATAATAGCCTTTGTTTTGCTGTCCAGTAATAAAAACATTCTGATGCAGTGGTCTTGGACAAATTGAATTCTACTGTGTAATATATTTAGAACCCCATGGTTCTGAATGTGAGGAAGTGGAATCATGTGCTGGACACAGGTACTGAGAAATCTGCAGTGGATTTGGCTTGTGATTTCCAGAGTTTCTTCTATTCCAGAATCTACCACTGAATTGCTGAGAAGAATTTAATAGTTGGGTCACATCTAATTTACCTTAACATTCAACAATAATTTTCAAAATTTTCTCCATTGACTCAATCAAGTTCCCATGGTACATCAGTAAAATAGAGTGAATTAGTGTATCTTCAGTTGAGAAGTAATACTTTCTGAAACCCTTATTTGTTGTCCTTTCTGCTATAATATCAACCTCCTTGCTCTTCAGATTCATCATTAATATTTTATCTAAAGAATTATCACTTTTCTTATTTTCATTTATGTGTCTATTTTTAAAGATTTATACCTCTCTTTTAGATTTTATTTTATTTCTTTTAACATAATAAAATCTAAGATAAAACATATCACATTGAAGTTGGACAAAGCAAACAATACCATTACACTGATGTTGGACTAGACAAACCAACAGAAGGAAAAGTGCCCCAGGACAAAGAACTAAAATCTGAGAGCAATTTGTTCATGCACTCAGGATTCTCATGAAAAACAAACAAACAAACAAACAAAACCCACTAAACTGAATGTGACAGTATACATGCAAAAGAATTGGTACTTGTTGCTCCAGTCTCCGTGAGTTCATATGAGCTCTGTTCAGTTGATTTAGAGAGCCTTGCTCTGGTGTCTTCCAGTCTGTCCAAGGATTATACCCTTTTCACCTCCTTTTCTGTGAAGTTCTATGAGCTCTGAGGGGAGGGATTTGACTAAGATATCACAGTGAGAGCTGCTCTCTCTCTCTCTCTCTCTCTCTCTCTCTCTCTCTCTCTCTCATGCTTTGCTGTGTTTCTCTTTATGTGTTTGCATCTGCTGCAGAAGGAAGATTTTCTGATGATTCTGATGATAGCAGAATGAGACACTAATTTATCCACATAGCAGACTATCATTAGGAGTCATCATATTGTTTCTTTTAAAACAGTTTTTGTAATATTTGGTTTAACCCTCGTTCTCTTGACTATCTGGTCTCTGGTTCTTGGTCATCCAGTCAGTGATAGGTATGAATTCTCTTTGGTAGAGTAGGCTTTAAGTCAAACCAGACATTGGTTGGTTACTTCCACAGATTTGATGCCACTATTGCCCTAGCATATTTTAAGGAGAGGACAGCACTGTAGCTCATAGGTTTTGTGGCTGGGTCTGTGGTTTTGATTCTTTTTGGTAGCATTTAGAGTAACTTCCCGTACCAGAGACAGTAGTAGAAAATTATACTGAAGGTTCTGTATAGGCACCAACTAAACCACTCTGTCAACAATGGGACCTTGCTAGCCCTTTGCAGAGAAAAAGATATTATCTTGATAATTGTATCTATTTTTTGGGAATTTCCACAGGACCTCTTTGGCCATCAACTCCATTAGATGTAACCCAGTTCTAATACTGGAAGCTTCCGTTGGTGACAAAGGATGGCCAGGAAGAACTCTACTGCTCTCACTTTTTGTAGACTTCAATAAGATCACTTTCATACGTTTTAGGAAGCTTCTATTATACTGCTTCCATACCCCTGTAAAGGTCCCTCAACTGTAGCTAGATCTACCTGCATTCCCTTCCTCAACCTCATTTCTTCTCTTTTTTTCTACATATCATCTCTCTCCACTGTCTTTAGTCCATCAATAAAATCTATTTCATTTTTCCCTCCAGGAAGATCCATGTATTCTGGCCCCATCTCCACACATGCCGAACCCCTTTCTCTATATATCACCTCACTGGGTCCATTGTCTGTAGCTTGGCTTTCTTTTATTTAATGGCTAATATCCACATATAAGTACATTATATTTATTTTTCTGCATCTGTGTCTCATTCAGGATGCTTTATTTTCTCCTTCAGTCCATATACTTGGAAATGTCATGATATCAGTTTTAGCAGCTGAGTAATAATCGATTGTGTAAAAGTAACACAATTTCTTTATCCATTCTTTTCTTGGACAGCTAGGCTGTTGCCAGTTTCTGACTATTATGGATCTAGCAGCACTGAACCTGGTTAAATGTCCTTTTAGTAGGATGAAGTGTCCTTTGGGTATATGCTCAAGAATAATATAGCTGGATCTTGAGGTGTATTAATTCTGACCTTACTGAAGAACTGCCATATTGATTCCCATAGAGGTTGTATATGTTTGTACCTCTACTACCAACAGAGGACTAGCTCCCTTATTCCACTTCTTCACCAGCATGAGCTGTCATTTATATTATTCATCCTAGTCATTCTGACAAGAGTAAGATGGAATCTCACAGCGCTTTTCATTTCCCTGATGGCTAAGAGTGTTGAACATTTCCTTTTTTGTTTTTTTTAATTTGAGTTTCCTCTATTGATAATTCTATGTTTACAACTGTATCCGATTTTAAAAATTGATTTAATTGGTTTAGTGATATGTAGTTTCTTGAGTTCTCAGGTATTTTGGATATTATTACCCTATTAGGTGTAGAGTTGCTAAAAAACCTTTCCTCATTCTGCATGCTACCATTTTGTTTGAATTGTGGCTTGCAGATCAATTTCCCTTATGAACATAGATATAAAATATTGACTAAAATACTTGCAAACTGAGTCCAAGAGCACACCAAAATGATCATCCACCATGACCATCTAAGCACCATTCCAGTGCAGGCAGGATAGTTACGCACAAAAAAAAAAAAAAAAAAAAAAAAAAAAAAAAAAAAAAAAAAAATGTAGTACACCATGTAAAACAAACTAAAAAGAAACAAACAAACAAAACACACAATCATCTCATTTGATGCAAAAAAGCCTTTGAGAAAATCCAACACCATTTTTTGGTAAAGGTTCTGGAGAGACACTTATAAGTGGATATCAGGCCAACACAGATGCCCTATGAGAGACTACACCCAGTGGGGGATCAGGACGGATGCTGGGACTCACAGTCAGACTCTGGGCTGAAAAATGAGAGTTATATAGAAAAGTGGGGGATGGAAGGACCCAGAGGGTCAGGAGCCCCACAGAGAGACCATCAAGGCCTGTGGATCTGGATCCAGTGGGGAGTCAACAAACTGATGCACCAACCAAGGACAATGCTTGAAGAGAACCTAGACCTCCCTTTCAGATATATCCAATGGATAGCTCTTTCTCCATGGTTGTGGGAGAAACAGTGAGTGACTACCTCTGACATGAACTCTGGTACCCCATTTGGTCACTTCCCCTTGGCGGGAGTCCCTGCTTGTACAGAGAGGAAGATATGCAGGCTATCCTGATGAAACTTGATAGGCTTTGGTCAGACCATGGAAGAGGAGGGCCCCCACTCTGTCAGAGGTCTAGGGGAGAGGAATAGGGTAAAAGAGGTTGGGAGGGTGGAAAAGGGAAGATATAAGCCAGGGGATTACACTCAGGAAGTACTATGAGTAAATTATAATAAATTAAAAAAATGAAAAAAGTTCTGGAGAGATTAGGAATACAAGGGACATACAGAAACATCATAAAAGCGATTTGCACCAAATCCACAGCCAACATCAATTCAAATGGAGGGAAACTCAAAGTAATGCTACTAAAATCAGGAAAAAAAAACATAGCTGCCCACTCTCTTCAAATATATTCATTACAGTACTTGAATTCTTAGCTAGAACAGTAAGACAACTGAAGGAGATAAAAGGGATACAACTTTGAAAGAATAATTCAAAATATCTTTTTTCTCAGATAATTTGATAGTATACACAAATGGTCCTAAAATTCCACAAGTGAACTCCTGTAGATGATAAACACTTTCAACAAAGTTGCTGGATTCAAAATTAACTCACAAAAATCAGAAGTCCTCTTATATAGAAGACAGATTGGGAAAAAAAAAAGGGAAGAGACATCTTCCACAATAGTCTCAAAAATATAAAATATTTTTGGTAACTAACTGGTAACTCCAAGGAAACAAGTGAAAAGTTTATATGTTAAAAATTTGAAGATGATATACCTTGGCCATGGATCAGTAACAGTAACAGTGGCCATCTTCCCAAAAGTGGAACAGTGCAAATAGATTCATACTCACCACCTTCCACTTAACTCAAGACCAGGGGTATCAAAGACCTCTAAATAAAACCAGGTACATTGAACCTTATAAAAGAGAAATTTTTGCGTAGCCTTGAATACATTCAGAGGCACTAAGATCAACAATTAATAAGTGGGATCTCATGAAACTGAAAACCTCTGTCAGGAAAAAAATCCTTAAATTTTAAAACCATACCTTTGATATCTATGCCCAACATTAACAAATTTACCTAATATGCTTTAAATACTTGCACACAAGCTTTAAATTTCTTCCTTTTGTGCTATTTTAATTAATTTTCAATATTACATTTTGTGATGTTATTTATTCAACAATTTTAAAGAGGTGTATTAAATTTTATTAAAATCTAGTTTTGTCTCCTATTTTGATTTACTTGGGAGTAAATAGTTAATTGTTTCGCAACACATCTATCAATGTCTTAAATAAGAGTTTGAGAATGGTATCGATTCTAAATGTAGGTGATTTCACTCTTTATATGTCTGTGTATCTTTTGCTCTGAGTATGGAAATTTCAGAAATGATTTATCCAGTCCTTATTTTTTGAACTCCAAATGCAGCCTAAGGATGTCTCTTGATGATGGAGGGCACCTCCATATGTGATTATCAAGGAAGATGTCATGGAATTTATCTTCTAGCCCCACCTCTCTCAGCCTGTTCTGGTTAAGCCACACATCTGGGAAGAGGTGAGCTGAGACCAGCTTTCCCATTTTCTTCTCAGCAAGTGGTGCTCAGCCAGTGAGCTACTGCAGTCATGTTTTGATTTAAATGCAAATATTTACTGATATTAAACAGGGAAGTTTTCTTGAGATCTCAATTGTCTGTAGACTGGTATCAATAACATTTGAAACCTCTGCTGTATAGTATGATAGGTGAGAATTCTCTTATAGTTCAATTCAGCCAATTCTGTTCCAAATTTCCAGGAGTTGATTGGTACAGGTACAGTTGTTTGGTCGCCATTCGTGTGGATTATGACTATCCAATGACTTTGCAGTGAAGTTCAAATTCTTCCATACTAAGGATGAATAAAGTTCTTTTCAAAATCTGTTTAGTATTATGCTTTATATCAAGAACAACCTTAGATTCTGTGACAATTTATTTAAAAAACTCTTTGTTTCCCTTTGTTAATATCATTCATAGTTTTGTTACACAATCATTAGTTTTAGATATTCGGTAAGCTATAAATTTGCTTACTGGAATAATGTTTCTTGATATTAAGAATTAAAATGAATGGTCATTCTGTCACATGGTACATTGATTACTGTGTCTGAAAATTCATGTTTTTAATAACAAAGAGGGGAAGTTTGGTGTATATTCTTAGGACATATGTAACTTTTTAATTGTATATATTTCTGTAGAAATAATTGACTGAATGAAGTAAATTTTCATATGCAGACTTTGGATTAATTTTAGTTAGACTCTAAAAATATTAAATTAAAAGTTAAAACTTCAGTTTATAAATATAAAAACATATATAAGTATATGAAGATTTAATATACATTTAAATTAAGCATTTTAATAGATATTTTCCATTCTGAAAGATAACTAAATTTAATACAAGTGTCTGAACATCAGTATAATACATCCTCACATAAAGAGATGTTGCCACTGACCATTTGACATGTAGGTACACACATTTCTAAATCTGTGTGTGGGAAAAATGAAAGGACCTTTTAGTGAGAGCTAAGTAGTTTCTCAAAAGGAAAATAAGTCAAATGGATGATCCTTTCCTATAAAATTAGAAATCATAGAATCAAGGCAAAGCTGTTTGACATTATTGAAAGAAATTGGTAGGAATTATTATCCTTTGAATATATTTTTTCAAATTGGCACAGAGGAAACTTATTTCCGTATGCAACTGGGTTGACATTTGGGGCTTTGGGGAGACATTGTGGTCAGGAAGTCTCTTCCCTCCTCAGTATGTTGATGTTGTCATAAGACAAAGTTTATGGGATGGATTTCTTGCTTTTTCTCCTACCATGTGAGAAATAGCATTCAAGGTATTAAGCCATGTGCCTTTAAGAAACTCCTATTAAAAATAAGGAATTCCTGAAATTTGTGGACAAATGGATTGAACTAGAAATGATCATAATGAATGAGCTAACCCAGAAGCAGAAAGACTCAAATGGTATATACTCACTTATAACTGGACACTAGCCCAAGGGGCAGGTCCCATGAAAGTCTGCACCTACCAGGAAAGTGGGATAGAGGTGAGAACATCCTATTGAGACTCTAGGTGAGAAAAATATAGGGAATAGGGAAGTAGGTGGATCCAGAGGGTCCTGGAAACCTACAAGAGGAACATTATGATGGGTGGATCTGAGCCCAGGGGTTCTGCTTGATCAAAGGCACCAACCAAGGACAAAACATGCAACCATCATCAAACCCCTACCCAGATCTAACCAAGGGACAGAACATTCTCCACAGTTAAGTGGAGACTGGGGACTGACTTTCACAGGATCTCTGGTGCCCCATATTTGGCCATGTCCCTTTGTTGGGGAGGCCCAATGGCACTCGGAGGAAGGATAGCAGACTACCAAGAAGAGACTTGATACCCTAGCACCATATTCAGGGGGAGGAGGTCCTCCTTGGTCACAGTCATAAGGAATGGGATTGGGGTGAAAGTGGGAGGGAGGGAGGAATGGGAGGAGGTATGGGATGGGATAGAAAATGAGATGTAATATGAATTATTTTATCTTTCAATAAAAATGTATAAAAAAAAAAAGAAACTCCAAAGCTGTCTTCATACTAATCTAGTGCTTCTCTATTTTCATAACAGTGAGTAAATTTCTTCTCTGTAGAAATTGCCCAGTCTGTGGTACAAATTCATCAACCGAAATCAACATAATGGCTTGATAGTTTGGGCTAGTTTAGAAGCATCACAAGCTAGGGAGTGATAACTACTACCATTATGATTGGTTATGGTTGTCTTGACTCTTTATGGCATATGTTTTACATTAACACATATCCAGTCTCTAAGGCATCTTGGGCAAGGTACAAAAAAAATTGGGCAGTTGGAAAGAGCATTTATAACAGGTAGGGAGGCTATAGTGTCCATAGTTAAGGTTTTAGTTTCTTCAGCTATTAGTAACATTTTTGTTTTTTAAATTAACTCTTTCCCTTGCCATATTGGAAGTCAAACATTGTCAAAATAATGTAGATATAAGGAGAATAGAATTGATAGATTCTAATGTTACTCCAAGTGTAAGGAATCTTTTGATAATCACAGATACATTTTTTTAGAAAACGAAAACTGCTCTCCACATAAGTTGAAAAACATATCTACTTGGTAGATTATGTAATTGTATTATCAGGAAACTCAATTAGGAAAATAATGAGAAAAATGATTGTGATTTTAAAAACATAGAAGCCTTGACATTATGGATCACATCATTAATCTAAATACTTAGGAGGCAGTGGCAGGTTGATCTACCTGGGTTTGCAGCCAGAGTGGTCTAAATAATATGGTCCTGGATAGTGAAAACTACATAGTGAGACTCTTATATCAAAGAAATAGAAACAGCTCAAATACTTAACAGTATAGAAAATAAACTCTATATACTTATATTTATTTAACTATTGAAAATCATATTTTTAAAGAATCATAATGATTGCTTATTTGTTAGTGTCTCTGTGTATGTGTCCACAAAATATTAGTGGAAGTTTTAACAGTCATTAATACTGATATTGTAGTACATTATGTATAACATTTTATGAGATAACCAAACTTTCACTCTTTCAATTCTCTACTTTTTAAAGGTTAGTTTCCTTAAGTAATCTATATGTATGGACTAGAAAAGAGGAAAATCTTATAAACATAATAGCAGTCCTACAGGAAGAAAGTTAAGTAATAAATAAATAATTGTTAGAAAAACCAAAAGGTTTATTTTTGTCATATAATGAGTACCTCAAGGTAATTGGGTATTCCACCGAGTGTTGAAATTAGAACACATTTGGAGGCTCTGACAGTGTTCAGATTTTGCTTTCATCCACTGAGATACTGCGATTCACTAGGGAAACCTAGCATTCCAAATGTGTTAGGAAATACATAATGTGTCAACACATTGTGACATGGGAGTGATGCTAGGAAAAGCTGTTTGGGGCTATTAATAACACAAAGTCAACTAGCTCATTCTAATAGTAGGGGAAAAAGGAGTATACGCTTTGATCTGATTCCTTGTTCCCTTCTTTCCCATCCTACTCTACAATTTCCTTCCTATTCCTCCACCTTCCTTTCTCCTTCCTTCCCTGTCTTCTTTCTGACTCCCTTCTCTCACTCATATTTGCTTATTATGTTAAGTTATAAATGAAAGAATTTGCTACAAATGTCATGAACATGCAACACAATAGTTCCAGAGCTTTTAAAATAATATTTGCTTTCTAAATCTGCTCATAAAGGAAAGAACAAATATATAAGTGGTTTTATTTTCTTCTTCCACCTACTAGAGCAATACAATAATAAACGGACTCCTAATGACACATATTGCTATACCCATAGATCGGTGTATCACTCAACCCTTAGCAGTGACACTTCTTGAAGTAGATGGTAATTAACAAAAAGATGGTCAAGGAGACAATATACAGGAGCTGCAAAACTTTGAAACACTGCGCTCTCAAAGGAATGCCTTTATCAAACATCTTCCCTCAAGGTTCTGGTATTAGGAAGATGTTTCAAATTGATACCTGATGACAAATGGATAATCAGTTTTCTATAATGGAGTGTCATTTGGTATGTCAACCATACAAGAGGGAAGCTTCTATGACTAGGAGTAGCAGGCAAACACAAAGCAGACTACGTGGGTTTTGTTTGTTTCTTTTATGTGTGTCTTTATGTTGGATTTTGATATCACTTGTCCTATTGGTCTATTTGCTTTTGTTTGTTTTGATTTTTTTGTTTTATTTTTTAGAGAGATGGAAACAGGGAAAGAGGGAGAGAGGTGGGAGGGATGGAAGGAGAGAATGAGAGAGAGAGAGAGAGAGAGAGAGAGAGAGAGAGAGAGAGAGAGAGAGAGAGAGAGAGAGAGAAGGTCAGAAGATCTGGAAGGACTTGAGGGAGGGAAAAGAATGCGAAAGGTATATTGTATGGAAAACACAAATAAAAATGGGAATAAAAGAGGTAAGTGAATCTGACCTTGTCAACATAGTTGCAAAGTGGAAAAATGTTAATCTGTATTAATAATAAATAGGCAACTCATTTCATTCACAGGTGCCATCATTAAGAATTCTGTTATGGCTTCATTCTATTAACTAGACAGCCGAATTGTGCTTAACATTTAGTGGCTCCATTACATTAGTTCTTGTTACCACTTTATCCCTTAAGTCTGAAGCACGCTGAGGAAGTGACAAGTAAATATGTTTACCACCATTAAGAACCATATTCCTGCTACTTCACAAACACAACACTGCAGGTCCTAAACTCGACGCAAGGACTAAATTGCTTCCATTTTATCAATAAACTCTGAGGAGGAATGACATTGAAACTTGCATGGTTGTATACTGATTATTGCAGCCTCTATAAAAATATGTGTGAGTAATGTGAAATATGACAAGGTGACCCACTGATAGTGATGACAGTGATCACAAACCCCAAAGCTCAGTTGTCACATTAATTTAGTGAGGAAAAAGTAAGTTCTGTGGGATTTTGCTCCCCTTGAGCAGCTTGTTTTTCATTTAGTTTTCTCTGTCATTATTATTATAAATTGAAATTAATTTATTTCTTCAATCACATTGTTCATGTTAACATATGTCAAATGTGCCCAATTTCATCGACCAATTTGAATTCATTCTATTTTAATCTTATTGACTATATTGATCTCATTCTACTCTTCAAACAACACAGCCAAAAATATGCTATCCATTTCAGCGAATGAAACCTCTGGGTGAAGGTTAATTACAAAGTTTCTAAATGAAACAACTGAAAAGAGACAATGATCAATTGGAAATAGTACTGACATAGTGTGTGCATTTTTCTTCACACCACAAGGGTGGAATTACAAGCCACAGATGCCAGTTCCCAGTCACCCAATGCCAGCTGGGGGTGCATTTACTCCCACTGTTTGGAGCAACTTGGATTTTAAACTTGTTTAACTATCCTTGTATTCCGAAGGCTCTGCTTGCAGCAGGGATCTGACATCCAAATGCTTCCTCAGTTGTGAAGATGGTTTCAGCTTTTTATTATGTTAACTCACATAATATATGCCTAACTTTTATATAGTAAGAAAAAGAAATACTTTTTTTTTATCATCCTTCGATCTTGGAACATTACAGTTCTCTCTCTCTCTCTCTCTCTCTCTCTCTCTCTCTCTCTCTCTCTCTCTCTCTCTCTCTCTCTCACTCTGGCACATTTTCAGGGGCAGTCTAGCTATTTGCTATTCCACAGTTGCTTCAGGAGTCTGCCGTGGCAGCTGGTAGCGCTTCTCTGAAGGCCAGGCTTCCAGGAAACAGCCTAGCTGAAGCTTAACCTAAAACAATAAGCTCAATCCTATTAACACATTACTGCCCCTTCCCACTTTCCTCCAGTCCTTTCCAGAAAGCATCTGTGAGTCTGCTCTCCATTTTATATGCAGAGTCATTTCTAATGTTCACAGCTCCCTGGTTATTTCTCTATGCTCTATTTAAAAATGTGTTTTTCACACAATAATCTGGCAACCCCTCAGATAGAGGTATTGTCTACCATTTAGTTTAAGTCATCTTCCATTATTCTTCAGGGGTGTAATTCACAACCTTCAGTGGAAATTTGAAACTGTAAATTGTACTGAGTCACATATGTCCTATTTTCATTTTTTCTATATATCTATATCTATAGTAAAATTTATTCAGCCCAAATTAAACAAATAATAATAATAATTTCAACAACTAAACAGTTATAACCACATACTCTAATAAAAGTTATGTGAGTGTAGTTTCTCTTATCTCTTTTTAAAAAATTTTAATACTTTAATTTTATTACACATTTATAAAACAGACTACATACAGCAGAGAGAACCATGTGGAAATCATGAGAATATTGAGTTCTATACATGTTACATTCATAGTGACTTGGCCACCTGCATTTGTCTTGTCTGAAGTAAGTGTTTATCCTGTTTTGTTGGGTCTAAATTTCTGATTGAGATTCAATATTTATCCTATCTCAGGTCTAATAGCTTAACTTCTTTATCTTGATCTAAAACGATCTTGTCCCCTAACCAACTAAGCTTGGTTGTAAAACTGTACTATCTTGTCTTCAATGCCCCTCAGAGACTTCAGAAGGAATACAACTTAAATTCCTGAGTGAACCGGCAGTGTGGGTAGCAGCTTCCAAAATGTCTCTTATCTCTTTATCTCAAAATATTTTATTTTACTTTTCACTACTCATTTCATGCTGATGATAGGTAATTTACATTCTTGACAGATGAGCTGAAGGCTCTTCTGTGTACGTGCAACTATAAACATGTCCAATCTCATCTGATCATGGATGCTAACCTGCTCCCTATTAGGATGAATGATGAAGGTAAGTGAAGGCCATTGATATTATTCATGGATAGTTGCTTGATTGAAGCACAGTCAGTCTGTGATAACCAATTAATGGACTTCATTGAAGCTAATCCTATACAGTGTGTTTACACTGAACAAAGGCATGATTCATGTGCCAAGTAGGACAGAGTGAGATAATCATGTTACTTAATGCAGCATAGAACTTATAAATTATGTCTGGGATTTTCCCCTTAAAGTTTTGAGACCATGGTTGACCATTGTTATCTGAAATCACAAAAAGAAAAGCAATGGGTGATTCATCCTGTCTGTTGAGAATGTGTGGCTTGCATACTGGGCAGTGAAGGACATTCATTGGTGAGAGTAGCAAAATTTTAAAAAATGGAATAATGTAACAGCCTTACAAACCCAAAACAGTGGTAACATTTTCACTTGCTAGATATAGTTTATCGTCCCAGTTCTTAGGTTGTGATTGGATAATTTATGTTTGTTCTATAATATGATTAATCATTATTTTCCGAATGGTTGTTCTATTTAAAGAATCTTGTCTTCCACTTATATTGCATATTCATCTATTATGAATAACAAGGTGGATTTCAAGATGTTTGGAATACCATTGTTTTCTTCACAAACTTATTTATTCAAACAAATTTACATTAAGTTTTAATTTTTGTATCAAAATGCTGGTTTATATCAAGGAAGCATTAATATACATGCTGCTTCTGCCTCTGAGTACTAGGGGTTAATTACAAGGCCTTGGTTATGCTTCTGAGCTGCCTATTCTTTCATATTATTAGTTATATAAATTTAATTAGCATATAATATCATTGTTGCTTTTCCTCCTTTTCCTCCCTCCAGCTCCTTATATATGCCCCTCACCCCTCTAAAATTTATAGCCCACTTCATTAATATTTATTGTTACATCACATACATGTGTATAATGTATTACATATTACAATGTATTTCTTTTATTAAATTCTAATATATATGTTATAACCTGAGGAGTCTCTTTAATGCTGTTTATTGGACATGATTTTAAGGCTGACCATTTGGTATTCAATAACCATTTATGGTATGTATGCCTGGGAAAGGATAGTTCTTCCTTTTTTCATTGGTCAATAATTACCTAGTGTTCAGTAACTGCCTATAGTTCTCCATCAAAAGGCAGAGCTCCATGAAGTTTTCTTCACTCACATTGGCATATCAAGTGGTGTTTTCACTTTGTGTTTTGTTTAAACAGTAATATTGTTGATATTTCATGGATGTAGCTTCCTTTTTATGTATCTAGAACAATGGCTAATATATCCATAATACTGCAATAGGGCACTCAAGTTTTGATGATAAACCACAGCTGTTTAAGTGAGTGTGTCCCATTCAACAGGAAGAAAATGATGTCTGACACTAGAAACTAGATAATTTCTACTGTTACTGAGATGATGGATTTTAGAAGAGAATCTAATACTACCACTTTGATAGAACAGCCATGTTTCTTAGCTACATTCTAAATCTTATTTTTATATACACAGACAAGTGTAACATATCACCTGTCCTCAAATAAGCTTCTCTTTATAGCAAATGGAGGCCATCTTAGAAAAACACAACTGGACACAAAGCACAGAGCAATGAATGGTGGTGAGTACCTTCCTCCTGGATACATACGAAGCACAGCCCCTGCGTCTGTGGCTCTTGGAACATTAGCAAAAGAGGGGATGGGAAGATTGCAAGAGTCAGAATACCATGAAGTCTGCCATGAGACTGCACTTCTCAGCAATGCTCCATAAATAAGACTCACACAATGGAAACATCAATAGACACGTTAAAGGGCAAGGGAGAAACTTTCAAGGACTCACAACCGGAAAAACAACTATAGGTAAACAAGGACCACTGGGAGAACTAAAAGGATTATTTTCTCTCAGGAATGATCACCCAGATTCATTATTTAATACGAGTGGTCAGCTCAAAGTTAGTATACACAAAAACAACAACAATGTACTTAGCCATCCCTATTTATATATATATATATATATATATATATATATATATATATATATATATATATATATATATTTTCTGTGTATTTAACAATAATTATCAATAAGTGAGAGGATATAGATTTAAAAGTGGGGGAACATCAGAAGTATTGGGAGGAATGGGATGTGGTATGAACTGGAAGGAGAAAACTGAAGGGGGAGTTGTTAAAATTACATTTCAATTTAAAGAGTAAAAAACATTTCTAGTTAAAAATTATTTATTTAAGTGCACCAAGATTTGTTAAAATTAGTTTTACTAATTTGTAACTAAATTAGTATTTTGTTAAAAGTACTTTCTTTTGTTTGATGTGATTGAGGGTTAGCCTAGAGATGTGGGAATTACATGATAGTCTTTAGCTCTCAGCGCATTATGGGTATTCTTTCATTTTCATCTCATCCTATTATTGTCATTGTGAAGTCCTGTGTTTCCATTTTAACTTTTATTCATGTTCAATCAGCTGTTTTTTCTTGGAAGATTGTTAAATTTGTTTTAATCATGATACCTATGATTTCATTAACACATTGCTCTTCTTACTGTCTATTCATTTTCCACTAAGAATTTAATACAGCCAGAATAAAATTGTTAATATATGAACATATATCCTTCCTCTCACTCTTCTACAGAACTCCCTGACCTCGGCCTATTCTTTAGGCATGGGTCTCTGTATCTGTTTCCATCAGCTGGTGGATGAAACCTCTCAGAAGACAGTTACACTAGGCTCCTGTCTGCAAGCATAGCAGAGTACCATTAATAGTGAGGGGAGTTGGTTCTCTCCCATGGGGTGGGTCTTAAGTTGGGCCAGTCACAGGTTTGCCATTCCCTCAATTGCTACTACATCATTACATTTCTTGTAGCCAAGACAAATTTTGGGTCTAAGGTTTTATTAATGGGTTGGTGTCCCCTTCCACAAATGGAAGTTCTATCTGGCAGGAGGTAGAGATTTCAAGCTCCTTCTCCTTACCCCCTGTTGCTAGGAGTCTCATCTGGGGTCACCCTCTTAGACTCCTGGAAATCTTCCCTGTTCCAGAGATTTCCATTTTCCCTCCTACACTTCTCCCTCACTTCCCTTCCCTGATCAGCTCCCCAGTTACCTTCTCCAAGCCCTCCTCCACCAAGTTCCCCCGATCCACCTAGCTCAATGTTTATTAATTTTTCTTGTTTTGAGTGAGATTCAAGCTTCTTCCCTTTGGCCATTCTTGGCTTCTTTGGGTCTATGGAGTGTAGCATGGTTATCCTGTACTTTATGGCTAATGTACTTTTATAAGTCAGTACATACCATGTGTGTCTTTCTGGGTTTCAGTTACCTCAGTTAGGATGATCTTTTCTAGTTCCATTTATTTGCCTGCAAATTGCATGATGTGTTTATTTTGAATAGCTGAGTAGTGTTCTGTTGTGTGGAGGGGTCAAGGGCACCACAAGTAGACATACAGAGTCAAAAAATCTTTACTCATAGGGACTCACAGAGAGGAACTACCAACCAAAGAGCATGCATGGGTTGTGCCTAGACCTCCTATAAGTACATAGCACATCTTCAGTGTGGTTAATCTGTGGGTCTGGTTATAATGTGTGTAGGGACTATCTGACACTATGTTGCCTGTCACTGTACCCCTTGTCCCCAGTGAGCTTGCTTGTCAAGCTTCAGTGGGAGAATATGCCCTTAGTCCTTCTGCTCCTTGAGGTGGACATGGGGTTGATACTCCTTGGGGGCCCTTCCCTTCTCTTTGAAGAAGACAAGGGGCAAATGGGAGGAGTGGGTCATGATTTTGGGACTGGAAAGAGAAGAAGGAGGGCCTGGGATCTACCAAGCAGGCAATCCAAGCAGATGTTGAGACACACAGCCAAACTTTGTGGTGGAGCACAGGGAGTTTTAAAGAAGAGTTGGGGAATAGAAGGACCTTGAGTGTTCAGAAGCTCCACAAGGAGACCAATGGAGCTAATGAACCCTGGGAGAGGAGGGGGACTACTACAGAGACTGATGCACCAACCAAGGACTGCAAATGGGGAGGGTTAGACTCTCTGCTCAGATTTAGTAGATAGGCAGCACAGTCTCCTTGTGAGTCCCATAATAAGGGTAATATGGACTACTTCTGACATGGGCTTTGGCCCCCACAGGTTGATCAATTCCCCCTGGCAAGTGGTCTTGTAAGGCCACAGAGGAAGAGGATCCATGCAATCAAGAAGAGACTTGATAGGCTGAGGCTGAGGTCAGATATTAGGGGGTAGGGCTTCCCTTTCTGAGGAATAGGGGGGTGAGTGAGAGGGTATGAGGGAAGGAGGGTCGGATCTGGAGGTGACTAGGGAGAGGGCTAAAATCGGGATGAACAAATTAAAAATAAGAAGAATTTTTTTTAAAAAAAGAAAAAAGTGTGTGTGTGTGTGTGAGAGAGAGAGAGAAGAGAGAGAGAGAGAGAGAGAGAGAGAGAGAGAGAGAGAGAGAGAGAGAGAGAGAGAGAACAGAAACATATTCTCACATCAAGACTGAAGGTGGCAACACAAGAGGTGGAAGAGACCCACAAGCAGGCAGAGTCAGAGACAGCTCCTGCTTCCACTGTTATGAATCCCACAAGAACACTAAGCTACTCCTTTTGAGAGATTTAAATATCCTTCCACATAAAAAATTCTCAGTGAGATATGGCCTATGTTATTTAGATTGATTAAGTCATCACATAATTTATATGTATTTTATGTTGTACATAATAAGCATATGTTATTTTTGATTTTAAATAAATTACTGTTCAAAGTGGAAAAATATGAACACATATTTGTTGAATGCCAACTCATTATTTGGATTCATCGATAAGGAGGCATTCTTATTTCCTCATCCATAATTTCGTAATATTGCCATGAAAGTGATCAGTTAAGCATTTAACTTTTGTAAAGCATATTGATTCAGAACTGCATAGGAATTTCATACTTCTCTTTGTGGATGTCAGTAAGTGATTGTGTGTGTGTGTTTGTGTGTGTGTGTGTATGTGTGTGTGTGTGTTTGTATGTGTGTAAAAATCATCTGAGATTTCTGTCAAGTTAGATTCCTCTTTCCATTTTCTTGAAGTAATTTCTAACCACAAAATGACATCAGGCCTTTGATTAGTTAAAGAGGACCTCATAGTACTATTCTCCATTTTTTTTTTAATTCTAATTCCCTTTATAAATTGATCATGTTTGGACAGATACTGTTAAATATAAAGAAAGCCATTTCAAGCTTGACGCAGAGCCAGCAGCCATATTAATGTCTAGACCAGGCTCACTTTTTGGGCTTGGCTAAGATCATGCTAAAATCTGAAAGGTGAAGGGTTTAGGAGTTGAGCAGAATTGGAGAGTCTTGTGGATAGGGGAAATACTATATCCAAAAGCTTGCATTTGCAAAGAGCCTGAATGCCAGGTAAGATTTTATTTTGAAGTAAACCAAGAAAAGTGAGATAAACACATCAAATAATGACAAATATGACATTTTTCTCATATGTGAAACCAAGACAAATATAAAAGTAAAAATGGGGCATAACTGAGAATTGAATGGGGAAGTGGCAAGAAGAATGCAAGCGGATGACAGTGGAGGTGTTTCTCATCTTTGCTCTCCTGCTAATGTCATCATGAATTCTATCACACTTGACAAGTACCAATAAAAATAAAAATCAGTCACAAAATATCATGAAATGCTTTCAACTTTAGTAATATATAAACCTGAGTACAATAGGGTGCTACTGTATATAAGCTCATTCTTGCCATAAGCTGGCCTGTTAAGGCTCTCCAGACACTAGTGATACCCAGCTATTCTTAGTGACTTGATGAGTATGCATAAGTGAATATGTTTGTGACTTTATCACTATTTTTCCACTTAAATCAAAATAGTACCAACTACTATAAGTCACTGAGATCGATGTAATAGACTTGTAGAATCAATGAACTTTTGGGGATGGTGTGACCATAATATTACTTTTGGATTTAACTTTTCTTTGGCCAGTATAAAACACTGTGGTCTGTATTTTGGTTTCTTACTCACTTTTGTAAGAATCTCTTTTGAAAACATTTGCTGGGTGTGGGTAGTTCACAGAACTTGCAGGCCATCTGCTGTGACCATCACTGAGAAGATCGCCTTTGATTAAAAAAAAAAAAATCCTGAGAACTTTGATCTGTCCCAAATGTCCAAAAAGCCTGTCAAAATAAGAGCTGCTCTGCTTACTTGTTTGTCTTACCAGAATAGTTCAGGAAGAGGGGCATCATCAAAACGCATTTAATTTGATGATAACAACCACTTGAAAAGCTAATATTTTTTTTGTTTTATTTTCAGAAATCATCATTTAATGTACAGTTTAACATTTCTCTTCAAATCTTCTAAATGCATAATAATGTTGGGATGTGTTATTGGAGAGCCTGAAGCTGTCTAACAGAAATATTTTAGGATTTCTTTGCTGCTTTGAGAAGATCTCTGTCTTTATCAAAACACACCTGATTTGGGTGAAGATCTTGTGTTCTTAGCTTTCAGAACCCTCCTCACCCCACCCCACCCCATCAAAACACAAAACATAACAAAACAAAACAAAAAACCCTTCAACTTGCCTTTGGTTCATTAAGTTTTGGCTATAGGTCATATTGAGAGCTGTTAATCCAGCAATTATATTGTTTGATTTCTCTGTAAAAATTGTATTTTGTTTTTTCGTAACAGAATTTTTCTGTGTAGCCTTGGCTGTCCAGGACTCGCTTTGTAGACAAGGTTGGCCTCATAAAAATTGTTTAGGGCATTGTTAGTATATACTCATTCACTTTAACATATGATGTTAATAATGATGGTATATGTTATTTATGCCATGTAGAATTTTTTTCAAAAATTTATTTACATACTTAAATTGAGAAACAGCAGTGGTCTCAGAATAAGCATTTCCTGTTTAAAATGTCCATACATATCCATATATTATGTTCTAAAATTGGTATTTGTTCCTTGAGATATTATTGCATTACATTTTGACCAATTCACCTCCCCCAACTCCTCATTCTTTCCAGATTCACACCCCTTTCTTACCCACCCAACTTTGTGCCTCTTTAACAAAAAATATCAATCCTGATTTGTGCCACCAGTACATTCCTGGGTGTGTGGTCGTCCACTAGAGTGTGGTCTACCTCTCAATGCCACAGCCTTAAAGAACTGATTCTTCTCTCTTAGCAGCTCTCCATTACCAATCGATCCTTGGATACAAGTGAGGATTGATGCCCATCTCCCTTCTACATGTGTTCTTATGAAGGACTATACACATTGTCACACAGTACCATGAGTGAGCATCTTAGGCTGTCATGTAGTATCCTAAAAGCACTGTTTTCTTTTAGTCATTCACAACTTCTGTCACCTGCTTTGACTCTTGGTTTTCAGTTATCCCACTTTATTTTCTTACTCCACTGCATTCTATTGCATCTCCTTGAAAAATCTTTACTGTGACAACTTTCTAATTTCTTTATCTATATAGATGTTACACATGAAACACATGTTTCTAAATATTCAAGGCTAATATCTACAAATTAAAGAAAGTAATTGAGTTCTTCATTCAGGATGATTTCTGCTCTATTATGTACCTGTAAGCTTTATAATATTTTTTTATTTTTTAAATTAATTTATTCAGATTACATCTCAATTGTTATCCCATCACTTGTATGTTCCCACTCTTCCCTCCCTCGCACTTTCACCCTATTCCCCTCCCCTAGGTCTATGACTGAGGGGAAATCTCCTTCCCCCCTTTATGGTCATAGGCTATCAAATTTCATCTTGGTAGCCTGCTTATTGTTTCTTTGAGTGCCACCAAGAGTCCCCAGCAAGGAAAGGTCATCAAATATGGGGCACCAGAGCTCATGTCAGAGCTACTCCCTGTTCTCCACCCAACTGTGGAGAATGTCCTGTCTATTGGCTAGATTCAAGTAGGAGTTCAATGTTTACTTCCTGTAATGTCCTTGGTTAGTGCTATAATTTGAACAGATACCCCTGAGCCCTGATCCACCCATTGTGATGTTCTTCTTGTAGGTTTCTAAGATCCTCTGGATCTTTCTATTTACCCATCTCCTATATTTCTCTTACCAAGAGTCCTAGTGTGATGTTCTCACATCTGTCCCAATCTCCTGGTAAGTGAAGACTTTGATGGGACATGCCTTTTGGTCTAGTGCCCAATTATAAGTGAATATATATCATGTGATTCTTTCTGCTTCTGGGTTAACTCACTAAGTATGATCATTGCTAGTGCTATCCATTTGTTCACAAATTTAAGAAATTTCCTTGTTTTTTATAGCTGAGTTGTATTCTATAGTATAAATGTACTATAGCTGGGTCTTGAGGAAGCCCTATTCCCAGTTTTCTGAGAAAATGCCAGATAGATTTCCAAAGTGGTTTCACAAGTTTGCATTCTTACCAGCAGTGAAGGAGTGTTGCTCTTTCTCCACATCCTTGACAGCATGTTGTGTCACTTGAATTTTTGATCTTAGCCATTCTGATGGGTGTAAGATGGAATCTCAGAGTTGTTTTGATTTGCATTTAACTAATGACTAAAGACGTTGAACATTTCTTTTTTTTTTTTTTTTTTTTTTTTTCACACTTTTGGCTCCGTGTTATTTATATACCTTTTTTTTTATTAATTTATTCTTGTTACATCTCAATGTTTATCCCATCCCTTGTATCCTCCCATTCCTCCCCCCCCATTTTCCCATTATTCCCCTCCCCTATGACTGTTCCTGAGGGGGATTACATCCCCCTATATATTCTCATAGGGTATCAAGTCTCTTCTTGGCTACTTGCTGTCCTTCCTCTGAGTGCCACCAGGTCTCCCCCTCCAGGGGACATGGTCAAATGTGAGGCACCAGAGTATGTGAGAAAGTCGTATCACACTCTCCACTCAACTGTGGAGAATATTCTGACCATTGGCTAGATCTGGGAAGGGGTTTAAAGTTTACCTCCTGTATTGTCCTTGGCTGGTGCCTTAGTTTGAGCGGGACCCCTGGGCCCAAATCTGCCTATCATATTGTTCTACTTGTAGATTTCTAGGACCCTCTGTATCCTTTTATTTTGCTGTTCTCCCATGCGTCTCTCATTTAGAGTCCCAATAGGTTGATCAGTGGAATCGAATCGAAGACCCAGATATGAATCCACACACATATGGTCACTTGATTTTTGACAAAGAAGCCAAATCCATTCAATGGAAAAAGGATAGCATCTTCAACAAATGGTGCTGGTCTAACTGGAGGTCTATGTGTAAAAAAAATGAAACTGGACCCATATTTGTCACCTTGCACAAAACTCAAATCCAAGTGGATTAAAGACCTCAACATAAAACCAGAGACACTAAGCCACTTAGAAGAAAAAGTGGGAAAGAGCCTGGAACATATTGGCACAGGAGACAACTTCCTGAACAGAACACCAACGGCCCAGGCCTTAATGTCAACCATTAATAAATGGGACCTCATGAGGCTGAGAAGCTTCTGTAAGGCAGGAGACACTGTCAAGAGAACAAAGCAACAGCCTACAGACTGGGAAAAAATCTTCACCAACCCTACATCTGAAAAGGTCTAATATCCAAAATATATAAAGAACTCAAGAAATTAAACACCACCAAACCGAATAACCCAATTGAGAAATGGGGCTTGGAACTAAACAGAATTCTCAACAGAGGAGTATCAAATGGCTGAGAAACACTTAAAGAAATGCTCAACCTCCTTAGTCATCAGGGAAATGCAAATCAAAACAACTCTGAGATTCCATCTTACACCCATCAGAATGGCTAAGATCAAAAACTCAAGTGACACCACATGCTGGTGAGGAAGTGGGGAGAGAGGAACACTCCTTCATTGCTGGTGGGAATGCAAACTAGTACAGCCACTTTGGAAATCTATCTGGTGCTATCTCAGAAAAATGGGAATAGGGCTTCCTCAAGATCCAGCTATTCCACTCCTTGGAATATACCCAGAAGATGCTCCAGCACACAACAAGAAAATTTGCTCAACCATGTTCATAGCAGCCTTATTCATAATAGCCGGAACATTTCTTTAAGTGTTTCTCAGCCATTCGATGTTCCTCTGTTGAGAATTCTGTTTAGTTCTGAGCCCCATTTCTCAATTGTGTTATTTGGTTTGGTGGTGTTTAATTTCTCATGTTCTTTATGTATTTTGGATATTAGACCTTTGTCAGATGTAGAGTTGGTGAAGATCTTTTCCCAGTCTGTAAGCTGTTGCTTCTGTTCTCTTGACACTATCTCCTGCCTTACAGAAGCTTTTCAGTCTCGTGACGTGCCATTTGTTAATTGCTGGCCTGGCCTGTTGGTGTTCTCTTCAGGAAGTTGTCTAATATTATTTTTTCTAACAGTTAAAAATATTCTATTATGTAAATGTACCACATTTTTAACCCATTAAGCAGTTGACGAACATCCATGTTGTCTGTTTTTGTATTGGTTTGCTCTTTCTGTTTTTTATATGTATTTTGAATGTTATCTTTGAATATTACATCTATATTTATTATTTTATTGATAGCTAAAATTAGCATTTTATTTATTTTACTATAGACCTCATTGTAGAGTTTTATGAAAATAAGTTACTATATGTTGAATATATTGTTATATCTTAATATGGTTTTTGTTATACTTTATTTTTTAAACATTTAAAACTCTGTATTGATCCTTCATGAGTTTCACATCATGCATCCAACTCCCATCCCACTCAGCTCCTTATCCGTTCATATCTTTCCTCTGTTGCAACCTCCCCTTCAAATGAAAACAACAAAAGCGATACAAAACAAACAAAATCTTCCCATGGAAGTTGTAGTGTGTCACAGTGTGTCACACAGTAGACCCTTTGGTTCAAATAGTTTTACTAACAAATGTTCATTGCAAGGAGGTATTTGTCTGGCTAGAGGCTCTGGCTTCTGCTCCACCATCAGTACTAGATTCTCATCTGGACTCCTCTCTGATATCCTGTTGGTGCCCTGTGTCATCGACACGCTATAGATTTGTGCCTGTAGCACAGGCTCCTTCACACACTCTTGCAGTTGTTAGTTAGGCTAGGTATAGGGCTGGCCCAACTCAGAGCCCTCTATTTGGGCCTGGTTGGAAACTGAGTTCATCAGTTCTACAGCACTCCTTTAGAACAGGGACGAGCTATCCTGCTTTGCCCAGGTGAGTAGTGTGGTCAGATCTCTTGCTCTGAAGCCCATGGGACCAAAGCCATCAGGTCAGTACCCTAATATGTAATTATGTAATGTGCTTTTTTTTCTTAAAAAGACATTAGTTTATTTCTGTTATACTGCTTGTTAAGGATCATTTGAAATTCTTTTTATTTTCATAATAAGGAAATTTTTTAATATAGCTATTAGTTTCTTAAAAATTTGTGGAAATTTAAAAAATTTTTTTTATTAATTTATTTTTGTTACATGCAATGCTTATCCCATCCCTTCTATCCTCCCATTCTCCCCCACCCCCTTTTTCCCATTATTCCCCTCCCCTATGACTGTTCCTGGAGGGGATTACCTCCCCCTGTATATGCTCATAGGGTATCAAGTCTCTTCTTGGTAACCTGCTGTCCTTCCTCTGAGTGCCACTAGGTCTCCCCCTCCAGGGGACATGGTCAAATGTGAGGCACCAGAGTATGTGAGAAAGTCATATCCCACTCTCCACTCAACTGTGGAGAATGTTCTGATCATTGGCTAGATCTGGGTAGGGGCTTAAAGTTTACCGTCTGTATTGTCCTTGGCTGGTGCCTTAGTTTTAGCGGGAAATTTTAAGCCGTTATTTCAACTGTACATTTTTATTTCTCTGATTAAGATATTACTTATTAACAGTGCTAAATATGAGACATTGTGCCTTGTTCTCACATATTTTATTTTTGTGTTATTCTATTCATTTGACCATTTCTTGTAAATATTTCTTAAAGATCTCTTAACTTGTTTTATCATGATTTATTTGCTCTGATTCTAACTTGGAATAGGTTTTTGTTTCCACAGTTTTATATTCCATTATGAAATCTTAGGGTTTTTAAAATCTCTGCTGGTTCAGTTACTCATGTAAGATTGCTTTTCCCTTCAGTCATCAGGTAATTTTATTTTCACAAAATTGAACATATTTGTAATAGTGTTTAAAGCTTTTTGCTTCTAATTCCATCATTTCAACCATCTTCTGATCAGTTTTTCTTATCACACTAATAAAGTATTTTAGTTGTGTTTGTGAATATATTTACAAATTTTCCCTGTCGTGTGTGTGTGTGTGTGTGTGTGTGTGTGTGTGTGTGCGCGCGCGTGTGTGTGTGCGTTCATGTGTTCATTTTTCCTTTTTTTTTAAATTCAGGCTGGCTTATTTGTAATGCACGATTTATATTGTAGCTACATTTCCTATTATTTTTGCCAAGCCACATTAAAAATGCATTCGGTAATTGCCTACTGTTTTTAAGAGAACATTATTTGCCCAGGCATACCACTAAAAGCTATTATGGAGATTGTCTATTTCTTCAACTCATGTCTTATTATTCCTCCACTCCCATCCCTTCATGTTTCATGTAAAGGACACACTTGGGGATTGACCATGAGCCTGATGCTTCATCCTGTTCCTGTATTAAATTGTTATGTATCTTTTATCCATCTAGTTTATTTGGCTATTTTAAATACTTATTCACCTACATGTCTTCTATTGAAGTGTTTTAAGGGATGTGAGAACATGAAGAGTAAAATTTCAGCCGGGTCCTATATAGTTATTAACTGTTGAATCATAATTAACACGTATCAAATGATTAAATAATGTTTTTTTAATTTTGCTGGATGAATTTTGAATGTAAATTCAATTATTAAATGGGAATGATTAACAGAATTCTGAATGAGGTATATCGAGACAGGGTTTTTCTGTGTAGCCATGGCTGCCGTAGAACTTGCTGTAGGCCAGGCTGGCTCAAACTCACAGAAATCTACCTGCCTTTGCCTCTCAAGTGATAGAATTAAAGGTGTGTGCCACCACTGCCTGACAATTCAAATAATTTTTATGTTACAGTTGTTTAATAGTTCACAGTCATAATTTTTGAATTCATAAGTGATAAAAATGAATTCATGAAGCTGGATAGAGAGTTTAGTGCTGCCGCTGACTGCTTTTATAGATGGCCGGGGTTAAATCCCTAGCCCCCACATGGTGGCTTAGAACTGTCTGTAATTACAGTTCATGAGGTCTGAAACTGTCTTCTGATCTTTTCCAGCATCAAATACACACAATGAACAGAATTACATGCAGAAAAAAAATTATTAACCTTTGTGCATGAAATGAGTGAAACTAATAAATTTACATAACACTCAATTGAAAAAACAAAAATCTACTTACATATGAAATACCTTTAGTTTTTGTACTTTATATCTTTTCACTACAGAGAATAAGAAGAAAGAATTGTTGCTTATGATCAATTCTGCTTGAAACACAGAAATAATAATAAAATATTAGTGAATGATGATCTTTGTTTACAGATGAACATATTACGTTATAAGAAAATAGTCAACAATTATTTTCATTGATCTCCATGTAAATAAAAATAAATTACGTTCTTTAAAGATTTATTTATTTATTATGTATACAGCATTCTGCCTGCAGGCCAGAAGAAATGGTTGTAAGACACCATGTGGTTGCTGGGAATTGAACTCATGACCTTTAGGAACAGCAGTCAGTGCTCTTAACCTCTGAGCCATCTCTCCAGCCCCATACATTACGTTCTTACAATCACATTTCTCCAATTTGAGTTGCTTGACAAATATACACAAAATACAAATACAAAAAAAAGATAAACTGTAGTACATGTATTTCACATTATAGTAAAATGCTATAAGATAGTCAATAAAATTCTTACTACAGTGAGGCAAATTAATAGATCTATCATGACACAGTTGCTTCATTGTGACAAGGGTAGCTAAAGTCTAATTTAACAATATCTATAATACAGTGCAGTTTAATTAACTTCCATCATCTTGTTTTACCTTAGATCTTTTAACTTATTCACCACATATATACACTATACTCTAGCCTATGACCTATATCTGAAATACAGATGATTTGGAGTGGTGATTTACAAGAGCTCTTTTCAGTAGGGATTCAGAGACATTTTGTTCAATTTTAAATCCAGGAAATATAGATTCCAATGAAACCAATAAAGTGACCTTCAATCAACACTATATTTGTTTTCCTGGCTGATGCTGTCAGAAATATTGTGAGCAATAAAGAAAGAATAATCACACAGCTAGATAAGAAAGAGTGAGATCTTAAAATAAATAACCATATGCTCTAGTTTCTGAGAAAGAAAGTCAACATTTCAGATAGAATAAGAAAAATCTTTAAGGAAGTAGGGCATGACAGAAAAAAAGGCAAGAGGAAGTATGGAAAGAGGAAGATTTAAAAACTTTTATTGAAAATAGTGTCAAATTAAATTAAAAGTTATTATTATATAATATCCCAGACTCTATTTTTACCTTTTATTCAATGGAATGAACAGTGCCATTTTGACTTTCTTGGGATGGATTTTAGTTATCAAATAAGGTATATGTTATTTGTCATAACAGATGAGCACAAAGCCTGCTACATTGTTGATTGATTTACACATAACTGCATAATTGAAGAATTAATATTAAGATGGAAGAAGTGTTTATTGATTACCTTGTAAATGTCATCAGCTACAGTTAATATTTCTTGGTTCTTAGATAGAAACTATTTTTTTCGGATACAAAGAGTATGATTTAAAAATTATTAATTTGTGGAAGATATAGAATCAGCTGATGTTCTACCTAAGGATTATTTTCAATCCTGAATTTGATCATGGTAAATCTATAAATTTAGTTTTTTGGCAGTATTCATCAGGGACTGAACTTTATAATTCCTTCATGTTAAAGTACAAGGGTGATGGGCTATCAATGGGAAAGAACAATGCACTGAATGTGTCAGCTGTGAATGAAAGCACCTGAACTGAAATACAGGATATGTAGTCCTCAAGGAATCCTCTTACTGAGGAAATCATTGTCTCAATTTATTTTTACATGTTTATTTTAGGCAGTACATACAGAAATCTGATAAAATATTTTATTCAAGGAATAATTGAAAAGAGACCTCAGAGGAAGGGATCTAGTCTCTTTTTAGGCCATGATATGGGGTTTGTGTACCTGATGAGGGAATATTAGAAGAAACAGCAATGGGAGACCATATAACTAAGAACAATATTGCCTGAACAATACATGGTTCTGTGTGAAACTATGGCTAAGTACAAAAACTGAAAGTGTTTAAATTTTTAGTAGATTTTTATAAAACAACTTTAAGTCTGGGCCTTTGTACTTTTGTGTCTCAGAAGCTGTAATTCTCTCTATTAAATAGTCTCAGGATTAGGCTCTTTAGCATTTTTTCTCATGGTCCCACAGAGCCTGTGGTATGCTTTTTGCATGCCACAGAAATTGGTCCTTAGACATTGGGAGACTTGATCATCTTGCAAGATGATCAATAGTCAACAGAGCTTTCAACACAAGATACAGCATTCTTGCCTTGGCATTCCATAGAAAGACACCACAGATAAAGGGTGAATGCAAAAGTGAAAGAAGTTAATTGACCACACAGGAAGAGAGAGGTTGGGGTAAATATCCAGGAAACAGTACAACTTTTAGAGAATCAGTTGCCATAGCTCCCATCATGAGGAGTTTTAGAGCGGGTTGCTTTTTACCCAAACTTTTCTTTGTGGTTTAATAAAAATGGTTACAAAAATGTAGAGGCTATGGGAGTAACAGCCATGACCTGCCAATTAGTATACTGCATACCATGTACTTTCAAGTACTGTTACAGCTGCTGTGAAAATACAGTTCGGGATGATAAGCCAGAAAAAAACATGTTAGAAAATCAAAATCACAATCATTCTAATGACCCTGTCACTATTTTTGTTTGGTCCTGCATGAGAGGTGTGAAATTGGAGGAAATTGTGTAAGTTCTTTATCTGATTTAATGCCAATATCTAGCCCATCAGTTATGGATAGAAGTGCATGGACTAAAACAAAATCTGACTTATGATGGATTGCAAGATTTTTTTCCCTGCAATACTAGGAAATGGATCAGATATTTTTAGAATAGAAAAGAAAAAACTGAGGGAGTTTTTGTAAGTGTGGTAATGAGAGTAACTTGAAATTTTGTTCAGATTTCTTCTCTTATTTTTATAAAATTGAAAATAGTGTCAAATGGAAAAGAGTACCACAAGAATATATAAGATTTGACAAGAGAGTAGAACTTGCCAAAGAGTGACTTGTAATCAAATGTGAATATGATACAGGGCAGAGGAGAACCATGTGACATTAAATGGAATGAATATGTATATATAATCATCTACATAGGCAGAACTATAATATAAAATTATACACACACACACACACACACACACACACACAAATCCAAATGTTTAGAGTTGCTGCCAATAGCACAATAAAAACTTAAAGTATGTTGATAAATATATCAATGAGAGTTAAAAGGAGCAAATTTGATGGAGAGTGAAATGAAAATAGAATAAGAACAAGTAGCAGAAAAAAATTGGTAGGATTAATGGACATTGTTACTTTAGATTCAAATAACATGTAAAGTCATTATACCCGAGGACACAACATATCTGATAGTAATAAGCATAAATTCTTGAGCTTAAGATGTATATAGTTTTCAGTTGCTAATAATTACAAGATGTCACATATGTTCATGCATGGTAGTTATGTCATAGATGAGATAAAACATCTTTGGATTTGTGAATATCAACACATAACACCAGAATGTTAATTGAACTGCTGTGAAATACACCTTGTTTAGGATAAGAATGTCCAAAAACTAATTGACAAAGTGTCCAAGAAACCCATAAACACAAGGACAGTTCCAACAGTATACAGAGAGTTCCAACAATATTGGCTAGTGATGGAATAATTTGGCAGCATAGCTTCAAGTGAGACAATCACAATACGCTTCATTAATGCTGTTCCAGTAGAATTATTTCTTTAGAGTTGGGCATGTCCAGTACGATTTTGCACCAGAGCAGTTCTAATCTCTTGCATGTGACCTTAATGTGATAAGGCCTATTAACAACCCCTTGTGGATGAAGGGGAGGCTCACAGGGCTCATTTAGACCCTCTCCTCCCTGAGATTGCATGATGTCAACACAACTGACTAGATGGGATTCTTCATAGGATAAGCTGCTCCATGAATATATCTAGATGTATAAATCCCCAAATCCATTGGCTCTATTGGTACCTGGTCCTCCAGTGACATTTTTGTTCCATTATGTATCTGCCTTCAACTGCCTTTCTGTTGCACATGATCCACTATGCTATGTTGAACACTGACTGGTTGACCAAGATACACATGGGCTAACGCCTATCACTGGCCTGTTGGTATCATCACTCTGTGCAAGAAATAGACCTGTTTTTCTATCTTTCCACTAAAATTGCAATCACTTAGTTTGATTGGTTATAATTTATAGCAAGCAAGATTGTATACTGACTGTCCCAAGAAATGAACTGATTAACATCTATACCCAAGAACACTATCTTTCACTAATTCCCAACATTTTTCAGGAAGAGAAACTAGTACAATAGATACAAGTAACAGCAAAGATCAGTTCTACAAATCAAAAATTTAAGCACTGGTTTCATTTAGAAAAAAAGAAATGAAGAGCTCTAAGTAACTGAGTGTTCATGCAAAGTATGCATTAACATCTGCCAAAGATGCTCTACAGAATGTTCCTTTTCCATAGAAATATTTCCCCCTCTCACCTTTCATTTCACTTATGTAACAAAAATAAAAATGGAAATGTATTATCAGATGAAATGTTCTTTCTTTCTCTTTCTCCCTTTCTTTCTTAGATCTCCCACCCATTTCTTTTCTGTTTCCACCTCTCCCCACCCTTCTCTCTCTCACTTCCTTTTAGCTTGTGCTAGGCTAGGCACTTCTAGAAATAAACAGTTATGAATTAATTCAGTGATTTTAGGTGCTATAATACCAGTGTAGAGACAGCATTCAAAAGTTGGACAGATATGCATATTTTCAATGGATGTGGTCACAGGTGCATGAAAGCACAGAGAAAGGCATAAAAGCAGCTTCACGAAGGAGAAAAACGCAAGAATTGGCTGTACCAGGAGCAGGATAAAAAAAGGAAAGCAAATGTTAGGCACTAGAAAAAGCATTCTCACAGATTTGGAGAAACACACCAAAAGCAAACTCTAGGAAAAATGCCACACTAACTTTATTTGTGGGAGATATTTGTTTTGGAGGAAGAAGTGTAGAGGGTGGGTTGGAAGGTCAAAGACAGAGAAAGGTTATAAGAGTTGTATTATAAAGTCCTGTTACTTATGCTTTGTTGTCATGGGCTTTATGTCTTTATTTACTTAAAATGTAAACAAAGGCATATGTTTAGCATAACATGTAGGTTCAACCAGCATTTATCTTAGAATTTCTTACAACTCCTAGACTTTTATCTACACTTCATCCTTCTCAGGAGATAAATTTACTTTCTCTACCTTTAAAATATTTTCCCCTTTCTTTGTTTTCGTTTTCCTAACAGTTTTGTTTAAGCTGTTACTTCTATTTAAAACTCTGTCTCATCCAGGACCTGCTCATGACTCACAGTCTTCGTTCACTTGACTTTCATCTCAGAACATTTAGATGAAAATTTAATTCACCTTCAATCACAAATTTTGGGCCTACTTTGTTATATTTTGAGCTGCTTATGAGTTCTCTCCCTATGTCAGATATCAGTAAAATTAAACTTTCTACCCCCAGCTCTTAGCTCCCTGATAACAGACACATCATATATTCTTCACTCCTGATAGTGGGCAGGATGAGTTTACATGTGAGGGGATAGGTCACTGAATAGAAATATGTATCAACATTATGTTCTATGGACTCCTTTCTGGAACTTGCTGGAATTAATTGGGTTAAATAATAAATCAACTCAGTTCAAAGTGTGTATTTAAAAATCTTTGAATATTGAAAACACAAATAACAGAAAATTCTTATGATATACAATATAAAGACATTTTAATAAACTAGGAAAGAGGCCATAATAAAAGAACATAAAAATATCAATTACATTACAGGAATGCTTATGTGCTATACCATAACTAGTTGAACGCATAATATGAATAAAAATGTAATGATACTGGTGATGGCAGAGTTCATATTCTTGTCTAATTAATAGATGATGACTATGTTTTTTACTGGATCAAAGTAAAAGGGCTACCTTGAGATGGGAACATACTAGTCATACAGAGAAAAAACCGACTTACTGATAGTTATTTCTCCATTATATGTTTGCATGTGCAATTTCAATTATTGAATTAGAATTAGTTTTTAAGTAAGGAAAAGGTATCAATTTTTTTTTGCAAAAGTATACAATGAGTAAAAAATAAGATAGGACATTACCTTAAATAATATTAATAGAATGGCAAAAGATACTTATGGGCATATTTATTAATCTACAATCTATCTAATTCATGTATCTATTTAATGTATATACCTCTGTGTATATTTCTTTCTCCTTATTTATCCTCCTACCTACCTACACATGTCAATTCAAAGTAATAGGACAACCAAGACAGATTTTTTTTTTACATTGAATCTAGGGGAAAATAAAATTTTCTGTCGCTAGTGATCAAAGATATCAAATATGGCAAGAGGTCAAATAAAATAAAAACTGGAAAGAGTTCATTAGATTTCATCACACACAGGTTATTACTGCCTCTTGCTGGAGAGCATTTAGTCAAGTGGTAGGGTCAGCAAAAGAGCTTAGGAGCTGAAGTGACTGAGAGAATGAGAAAAAAAAAGTACAAAGGTAAAACAGAAGTGAGACAGAGCAATATGGCTATGGCAGGAACAGAAAGGAGAGTGCAGCAAGCGTTCAAGCCACTGTGATGGCATTTACTAAAATGGAACTCGAATGCAGTGATATTTCAGAGCAAGAATACTTGTTTTGCATAATGAAACAATAACCCCTAAATAATCCCATTACCTATAGAAAGCAAAGTGCCCATTCTAAAAATAGCCGTACATAGTCTGCCAACATCTGTAGCATTCAGATTATGTTTCAGTGTTGAGTACAGAAGCATTTGTATCCCAATATTTAAAACTGAATGTTAAGGTGATAAAATGTTTTAAAAAGCACTTAAACGTGTTTTGTGACTTTAAATGGACATTTAACTCTAAAGCATGCCTATTACTCTTTCAGGAATAACTGTGCTGGGTGCTGAATAGATATTCACTTCCAAGAGAGACACTTTTCAGTACTTGCATAATATCAGTAGACAAGATTGCGGTCCTGCTGCCTGAGTAGAAGATTAATCTTGGGCAGTCCCTTTCGTTAAGACTGCAGTCTAATTTTTATTTATTTTTTTAAATTTTATTAATTTATTCAGATTACAACTCAATTGCCATCCCATCACTTGTATCCTCCCATTCCTCCCTCCCTTCCTCTTTCACCTTATTCCCCTCCCTTAGGTCTGTGACAGAGAGGGACCTTCTTACCCACTATATGGTCATAGGCTATCAAGTCTCATCTTGGTATCCTGCTTATTCTTTCTTTGAGTGCCACCAGGGCTCTCCACCAAGGGAGGCAGTCAAATATGGAGCACCACAGTTCACATCAAATTCAGTCCCCCCTCTCTATATAACTGTTGAGAATGTCCTGTCCATTGGGTAGATCAGAGTAGGGGTTCAATGTTTACTATTGTATTGTCCTTGGTTAGTGCAATAGTTTGAGCAGACCCCTTTGGGACCCAATTCACCCATCATGATGTTCTTCTTATAGGTTCATAGAACCCTCTGGATCCATCTATTTCCCTTGCAGTCTAAATTTTAAATACCCCTTCTTCACCTTCAACTAGTTACAATGTCATTTTATGTATTAAGTCATAAATATTGCATGTTGGAAACTTGTCAAGAGAAGAAAAAAAAGTAACATGCACATGGTTATTCCCTAGGGTGTATTCTCTAATAGCTAAAGTATTTTACAATATGGAAATTAAGTAAATTATAGTGTATTAACTTGGTACCATATTAACACTGTCTTTGACTTATTGGCAAAAAAATAAAAAAATAAAAAAATAAAAGAAAGAAAGAAAGAAAGAAAAACCAACCAAACCCTGTGATGTTTAAATATAATAATCCCATTAAAAAGGGAATGACAGAATTTCTTGTAATTTATACCATGAAGAATACCTTGATATTGACTATATTTCCAAGACAATATAAAAAGTTAAAGAAATAATGTTTTGTGTTCATAAAATTAAGCAGATTTTTTCATCACTTCATCAGAAGTCATTTTGGATTTCAATATGTAGAATTATGTCAAAAAAAGTTTTACTGTATTCCTAATTTATCCAGTTATGTATTGAACAATTAGAAAAAATAGTCAGAATTTAAAGCTATAACATGTCTAAAATATATATATATATTGCATATTTCTAAATGTCCTTAAGATAACCTTCAAATTATTTTGTTAAAGCAGTATATTCAATGATGTATTAATCAATCTACCTGTGCAGAAGAGACTTAGAGGCCCTTTCTCTAGCACCCAAAAAGTAAAGAGAGTGACTTCTGATTTACCAAAGAATTCTAGAGAAGATTTAGTTTTCCAGCGATTTTTTTTTTTTTTTTTTTTTTTTTTGGCCTAGAGTGATACAATTCTCTAACACCAATTTCTAATTTTACATAGGGTTATTAAACATGAGTTTTCTTGAGACAGAATCATTGTGTTACTTGGGTTTTTCTGTATTGTTGAAATTAAATGCATGTTCACCCAACAATTTTTTTTTTTTTGTGTTTTGTTTTGTTCTGTTTTTTTGTTTTTGTTTTGGTTTGTGTGTGTGTGTGTGTGTGTGTGTGTGTGTGTGTGTGTGTGTGTGTTTGTTTTGTTTTGTTTATTGGGACAGGGTTTCTCTGTGTAGGCCAGGCTGTCCTAGACCTCACTATGGACCAAGCTGGCTTGAACTCACAGAAATCAGCCTGTCTCTCCCTCCAGAGTGCTGGGATTAAAGGCATGAGCCACCAGGGCCTTGCTACCCAACAACGTTTTAGGAGAATAATGCAGAGGAATTTTGATCCAGCACCATGCCTATTCTGCTAAGATATCTAATCTAAAAATCATCTGAGTCTATGTGATCTGGCTGGAATGCAGAGATGGTCTGGATTACAAAATGATCTGGCTGGAATATGAACATGCCCTTAGGACACACCTTTAGTGGCAAACAATGAAGGTCAGGTTAGTTTATAGAAGGAAGCAGCCATGTTTGAAAGTGACTCCCAATTGAGGGGCAGACAAAGTGATGAGTCAGAGAAAAGTTTGACAGAACAAATTGGAGATAGGATTTTCCCAACTCTCAAGAGAACAGGACAGAAAAGAGAGGCTACTTAAGAGCAGATGAGGATACACTAGTGAGCAAGAATTACTCTGTCATTTGATTGTCAAAAGCAAAGTGACTGAGTCTTCAGCCCTGCATATATGGTGGGAAATCTGACAAGGAAGAATGTGTTAATGTCACCCTGCTATCCAGACAGACTACACCCAAAAGCGTAAGATTCTCTCCGTAGTCCAGTGTTGAAGCCATGTCATGTATAAGTGTTGCTGAAGTTAAAGCATTACAACAAAAGGGCATTGCTTAACTTAATATTTTTTAGGTTTTTATCTTGATGTTTTTATTGATGTTCATTTGTTTTTCTTTGGATTTTCGGTTTTCTTTGTGTAGTTTTCTAAGGCTATGCACTGCATATACTGACAGCAATTTTAAAGTCTCTATTCCTTAAATGAATGTATTTTATTAATAAAAGAGCATCAACACACACACACACACACACACACACACACACACACACACACACGAGCAACACAGGGAGAGAGAAGAGTTCAGAATAAGAGTTTCTTACTGGAACAGTTTTGACAAAGGCAGGTTGCAGAGAGAACAAACTACACACTGGTGAAGACAGAAAGACCCAGAGAATGAGAAGGAGCCAGAAGATTCCAACATATTGCCAGAATTAGTTTGTGTCCCTGCAGAGCAATTCAGTCAGAAGCTAAGGGAAGCCAGTTTGAATCAGCCAGCTAGAGAGGACGTTAGGCTAGAGCAGCTCAGTTGAACCATCCAGGGAGAGTTCATAAAGAGATAGAAAGGCTTGGGAAGGGCTTTCATTTCATCCCCACATCTGAGAAAGTAGAAAGGAAAATGTTTACATAAAGCATAATTCCATACTTTGATCTAAATAGAACTAAAAAACTCGGCTTTTTCTAGTTCCTCATTAAAAGAAGTGTGTTCACTTAATGGGCTTTTGTCTGATTAAGGGGCTAACTCTGGTGAATAAATTTGGCTAGATTTAAAAGAAGTATTAGGGACTTTCAGGAGACAAATTGTATGTCACCATGATAATGATATGGCCTTTCTGCACTTGTCATTTAAGCAGAATGTTTCACAGTATGCAAGATTAGAGTGGGCATCATGTAATAAATCAAAAAACAATCATTAGACAGTTCCCAATTGTATTTACCAAAAGTAATGTTTTGCATTTAATTTTGAGCTAATTTTTGGATGAATGAGTGAACATTTTTAGACATATAGCAATAAGATACAAAAGAAAGATTAGAGCCTGAGGGACAGAGTCTGAGCAAATCTAAGAGAAGTTCAGTGGCTTCACAACATGTTTTCTCTGCTCAACCATCCTCACTATAGTTCCCAAAGAATACAATTGAATCACATTTATGATTTTCTTCTAGAATATAAACATGTATGAAGTCACAAGCATATTCTGTTTATAGTTAGAAGGAACTAAGGCATGTCTTGCCTCAATAATTTTTTTACATAGATGTACAGGATGACCTAGAGGAAAAAATGTCTTCACTAGGAAAACAGATTCATAAATATGAAGCAAAAACCTCTGCTTCTCAGTTTAATGATTTTTCTAACTATTCCTTATTCACTCATTAATTTTAAATTGGTTCCTAATATGTTTTTCTAGTAAGTTGCATATATACAGAACATATGTGCTATGTCTCAAAAGGAGAGCTTGCAACAATAGGTGTTTGGTATGTCTAGGCACTCTCTTGTAGTATAGGCTTTTTACTATGGTACATTCTAAATTCCCTTCTTTGTCTGTGATTAGCTTGTGTAGTCATAAAGGAATTGATGGTTTGATTTTATAAGTAGGTATAAAATTTTAAACATATGCAGTGGCTGTAAGGCCATTTTCTTTTGAAAATTGTCCTTCACAGGGATATGCGATCATAAAGGCAAAAATCTCAATTTTTCTAAACAGAGTTCATGTACAAGAGGTCACAGTTAAGGTTTCTTTGGGAGTTCTAATTCTAAATTTCCTGACATTTGTGGCTTTAATTTATAGCTTTAATGCCCCATTAATGCAGGATTTTTTTTTACACTGAAGTGTTTTTTGTCTTTTATTCTGTACTAATGGACAGTGTGTTGATTTCTGTGAATATTACAGAAAGATCAGTGTTCTGGTAAAATCTTCTTAGTTCACATTTCATTTATAAAACCTTTCATTTGAGTTACACTGAAACATTTAAAAGCATTTTCATCAATAGCCATTTTGTAGAATTTTCAAAAAATGTAATATTTTTATTTGATATGAATATATGCCTTCTTAATACTGATGATTTTTATAATTTATTTCATTGTTATGACATTTAATATGTCATTTTTGTCTCTATCACATACATATGGTACTAGGTCAATTTTTAAATTTTAGGATAATTGTTAGCTTTCTTCAGAAAAATGATAATTTTAAGAACATTTTTTGCATTATCAACTATAATTTTCTGTTGTCATACAATGTTATTGAAATAAAATTGACTCTGAGCTTTGAAAACTTATTGTTTTTATCTTTCCCTCTGCCAAAAAATAGACGACTTACATGACTTGGACTTGAGAAGTGCCAAGCCCATAGTTCAGTTGCTTTAGTGTATAGTTTTTTCCATTTTCAGTACCATTGTATAGATTATTACAGGAAAAAGTAAGTTGGTAGTATGAAGACAAACTTCAAGCGTAGTATAAGAATCATAGCATACTACAGAGAAGCATTAGGCAATATGAAAATGATTTTTTTCAGATTACATACTGTTTCCTATTTTAGTATCATGTTGTTATCCCATATTATAAGAGATAATATATTTCTCATAGAAGTTTATTATCCATAATTTTATTGAATAAGACACATACTATTTAGATATATTACATGATATATTTACTTCTTGTGGTAAAACATGAACAAACATCTACTCATAAAATATAGCATTGATATAAACTAAAGAGTTCTACCCAAGTGAAACTTGACAAGCTTCTATTTATCTAATCTATTTAATCTATCTTTCTATCTATATATCATCTATCAATTATCTATCTGTCTATCATCTATATATCTAGTCTACCTATCTATCATAATCATTTATCTATCAATATTTTATCTATCTATCTATCTATTATTTATTTTTAGTTGCAGAATGCTTGGAAAAGGCCAAGAGGCCACAGTATAGTTTAAGGAACATACTGGCCTTGCTAGAGACAGAAGCAGGGAGCTGATACAGATTTAGATTCATGGCAGTGGCTGTAAAATACATTATGATTCTAGGTTAAGGAGCAACCGCAGGGGAGTAAAACAGCTTCAAAGTTGGAAGGCTGAATAGGCCTAAAAACTGAGTGGAGCTTCAGAGGACAGTAGTAAGCTGTGAGACTTAGGGGCAAACAATGTTCAATATCAAATCCAGGAAGACAAGTGGATGGCCAAAATTTTGTCATGTCCAATGTAGGACTGAGAAGATTGAAGAACATGGGGTGGTTCTGAGTTATCTTCTTATCCTTTGCTGCACAGAGGAGGGTGTCAGATACTAGGTCTATGGGAATATCTGTTCTCAGAGTACCCTGTTGTGGGGTGCAAGTGAAGGCATTGCAGTCTAGTATATTTGGAATATTCTAAAAACTAGTCTTTCTTTCTTTTATTTCTTTCATCTTTCTTTCCCTTTAAATATTACCATCCCATAAATATGTTCTTTAAATGAAGAATCACTAATTAGCTTGGTTTGTGAAGGAGGTTAGGCTAGCTGGCCAGATTTTAAGGCTCCCCCATCCCTAGGATTGTGATTACCCACCTCTCTCTCAGGTCTGGCTAATTAAAAATGGCTTCTGGGTAGGTAACTGTTGCTCTAGCCATATACTTTATTTTTATTTGTCCACTTTTATATAAAAGTTCAAATTTCCAACAAGACAGAGGTAGAAGTTACATAATTTTTGCTTCTAAATACCACAATTTCCCCTTATATCTTTTTGTATCTTTCCATACTTGATTTTTCTCAAAGAAGAGTTACATGTAGCAATAAGAGGAAATTATTATAGAATGATATATTAAGCACAAAGAGGAAATATCAAACATTGTTAATCACTTTCAACTTGAATCTTCTTTTTAGGAGCAGATTATGAAAAAGTATTTAAAATTTTAATGCATTTGAACTCTCTATGGCCTCAAAACAGCTTATCTTGCCAATGCCAGATGTTCTCAATGGCAACTTTGATTTACTAGTTGATATTTATTTCATGAAAGACTGGGATCTGATGACTTGCAATTTAACTGGAGAAGGGACTGGGGAGAGAAAAGGCATAACAGAGCTAGGGAGGAGGCAGGAGAGAAGAGAAAAGAGAGAGGCTATGGTTTTCAAAGACACCTTTATAACCTTGTCATCCTGTCACTGTACTCCTAGGTAACATTGAGTTCTCTCACATAAAAGCGTGTATATTCTTCTGTGTTCTGACAAAGCAAAAAGATACAATCTTTTGGATAGTGTTTTTATCTCTGAAAAAAAACAAAACAAAAAACAAAAAACAAAAAAAACGCTGTAATTTTTGTTTCACTCACCAGGTCTCTTGCAACTGGATTTCAAGTCATGGTTGCTTCTCTATAAACACAACTGCTATAATTGAATTAAATTGAGGTACATGCAATTTTGGAGACAGATTTTTCACCTTTTTATTCTAATATAAATGAGATTCCTTTATATGACTTGGATGAATTAAAATACTCATGACTTTTTGGTAATGTGAGGTTATGAGACAAAGATAAGCTTAAAAATTGGATAGAAACCTAACTCGATTAGTTCTTCAAAGTTCTCAGGGAATAAGTGCAGATGTACAAAAATAAAGACAATAGCACTTGGGCGATGACATTTTCTACATTTTTCTGGCTACCGAATGCCAAAAATGAAGATTCATGTTCATAGTCAGCCTCTACATTCACTCTATTCATAATACACAGTGGCTCTGTACAAGAAGAAATGGAGACATAGCGCCTTAATCCAGGATTCCACTTAACACAAATTTCATCTTTTAATTATACTTATTAACATATGTTAATCATCGAAACTTAAGGATATAAACCTTTTTGATATAGTGAGAACAATCACACTGTGCTTGCAACTGTCCCTTTATAATCCTTTTGTAGAAATCACACTAATCCTTCAGTCTGCATGCTTCCCTATAAAGAACAGAAAGCCAGGTTCATTTTTTTTCCCTTTATTATATGTGAGAGAATTGAGATAGGGAAGAATTTACAACCCTGCAACCTGTGTTTCATTCGTGCCTCTAAAACTAAGTATGATTATCAATGTGCCCTGAACCCTAGGACTCTGGAATCTTAATCAGACTTGATTTATTCTTGCATTTTAGGGGCAGAAAATTCTTTTTTTTTTTTAATTTTATTAATTTATTCATATTACATCTCGATTGTTAGCCCTTCCCCTGTTTCCTCCCATTCTTCCCTCCCTCCCACTTCCCCCCTTCTCCCCTCCCCTGTGTCTGTGATTGAGGGAGACCTCCTCCCCCTATGTATGCTCTTAGAATATCAAGTCTCTTCTTGGTAACTTGCTATCCTTCCTCTGAGTGCCGCAGGCCTCCCCATCCAGGGGACATGGTCAGAAAAGGGGAACCAGAGTTCCTGTGAGAGTCAGATCTCACTCTCCACTCAACGGTGGAGAATATCATGTTTGTCGGCTAGGTCATGGTAGGGGTTCGAAGTTTAATGCCTATATTCTCCTTGGCTGGTGCCTTAGTTAGGCCTTTTGCTTTCACAGGTTGAATGCTTGCTAGGTAGAGTCTGTCCATTATCGTTATCTTATCCAAATTCATATCAGCCTTCTCTTAATCCTTTCATCTTTTTCAGTTCAAGCCTTAACAACAGCATTACATTTCCCAGTGTTCTTCCATTTATTTTTTAAGTGTGTATTTTTTATTTTTATTTTATCTGTACCTAATAACCACATGGTAGAGTCAATTTTAGGCTGTCTTAGAATCTCCCCTATTAGGAAATTATTCCCATCCTTTACAATTTATCCCTAGGAAAATTCTTAGGAAACAAACAGAAAGTAGCCAATCTCTTTACTAAAATATCACAAAAAAGTTTTCTAGTTTAGTTGTTAGTACTGTCCCCTCTAAAACCAGTTGAGGTAACCCTGTCTGGTCCTTGGTGCTCTCAGAACTACTGTCTTCCAATTTCTTACCAGCACTTTTTATTGAAGCCTATTTATAGTATTCAACTTATTTTCTAGTCCAAAGACATAAATGTTACACACTACTCCAAAAAAGATATATGGTCAGGCCTGTCAAATTAACAAGAAACTTGCTGGTGCCAATTTCTTTATTAGTCATTATTTTTTTATTACTGTGAAAAAAACATAATGTTATAAAAGAAAACATTTAAATTAATCTACAGTTTCAGAGAATTAGAGTTCATGATAGCAGAACAAAGGGAAAGCTGAAATCCCACATCTGGATTCGCAGCCATGTGATGGAGAAGTAACACTGGAAATACATGTCTTTTCAGACCTTATGATCCTCACCTCCAGGAACATATGTTCTCCAAGTAGGCAACACTTCCTAATCCTCCCCACAGTTTTACCAAGTGGGAAACAATTATTCAAATAGAAACCTATGAGGGTCGTTTTCATTCAAACCACAGCAGAAGATGATATATTTAAGTAGATTGTTTTAAAAATGAAAAATGTATATCCTTTATAGATTATTGTATAATTTCATACAAATGACTCAATGATTTATGAGGACACTAATGTGTTATTTTGTTTAAAAGATAAATGTTAAGAGCATTTATTTCAGTTATTTATAGGTACAAATAATGATTCAATATTTACATTTTGAAGAATACTGAAACTTATTTTATTCAATGCATTCTAGATCTAGATTTAGATTACAATATAAATTCATTTTTCAGGAAAATGTCATTCTTTTTTATCTCCAGATGGCAAAAACCTTTCCAAATTATTCTTTCTGAAACTGACTTCACTCACTGTGGTATAATTCGTTTTCCTCTTAAAAAGAGTTCAAGAATGTTGCTCTTTCATCCATTTGAGTTATTTAGTCTTTTTACTTATCTAATATACCAAAAATAATGCTTTTCATTTTTCATTAGAACACTTCCCAGGTCCCAGTATCTGCTCCTTGAGCTATATCTTCATGAATACTTTGGACAATTTTAATGGTTTTTTTTTTATGATTGATTTTTTAAATTAATTTATTCTTGTTACATCTCAATGGTTATCCCATCCCTTGTATCCTCCCATCCTTCCCTATCTCCCATTTTCCCCTTACTTCCCTCCCCTATGACTATTCCTGAGGGGGATTACCTCCCCCTGTATATGCTCATAGGGTATCAAGTCTCTTCTCCATAACCTGCTGTCCTTCCTGAGTGCCACCAGGTCTCCCCCTCCAAGGGACATGGTCAAATATGGGGCACCATAGTACGTGAGAAAGTCATATTCCACTCTCGACTCAACTGTGGAGAATGTTCTGCCCATTGGCTAGATCTAGGTAGGGGTTTAAAGTTTACCTCCTGTATTATCCTTGGCTGGTGCCTTAGTTTGAGCGGGACCCCTGGGCCCAAATCTGCCTATCATAATGTTCTACTTGTAGGTTTCTAGGACCCTCTGGATCCTTCTACTTTGCTATTTTCCCATGCTTCTCTCATTTAGAGTCCCAATCAGATGTCCTCCCCTCTGTCCCAGTTTCCTGGTAAGTGAAGGCTTTCGTGGAACATGCCCCTTGGGCTAGTATGCAGATATAAGTGAGTATATACCATTTGAGTCTTTCTGCTTCTGGGTTAACTCACTCATTATGATCATTTCTAGCTCAATCCATTTGTCCACAAAACACGAAAAATGAAAAAACTTTATTGGTGCTTTAATGACCTTGTAATGACCTTCTGCACAGTCAACTGCTTTGCAATGCAAATAAAATCCTGGCTTCTCAGTAACAATTTGGCTTTTCCAAAAGTACAGGCCTATTTTCTATTTCTATATATAAAGAGTAGAATAGCTGGGTCTTGAGGTAGCCCTATTCCTAATTTTCGGAGAAAGTGCCAGATTGATGTTCCCAGTGGTTGTAAAAGTTTACACTCAACACCAACGATAAAGGAGTGTTCCCCTTTGTCCACATCCTTGCCAGCATGTGCTTCACTGGAGTTTTTTATCTTAGCCCTTCTGATGGGTGTAAGATGGAAACTCAGAATTGTTTTGATTTGCATTTCTCTGATGACTAAGTGTGTTGAGCATTTCTTTCAGTATTTCTCAGTCATTCGATATTCCTCTGTTGAGAATTCTCTGCTTGGCTCTGCACCCCATTTCTTGATTGGGTTATTTGGTTTGGTGGTGTTTAATTTCTTCAGTTCTTTATATATTTTGGCTAATAGCCCTTTGTCCAATGTAGGCTTGGTGTAAATCTTTTCCCAGTCTGTAGGCTGTCACTTTTTTCTGTTGACAATGTCCTTTGCCGTAGAGAAGCTTCTCAGCCTCATGAGGTCCCATTTATTAGAGCTTGGGCTGTTGGTGTTCTGTTCAGGAAGTTGTCTCCTTGACCAATGAGTTCAAGGCTCTTCCCCAATTTTCCTTCTAACAGATTTAGTGTTTATGTTTTTAAGTTCAGTTCTTTACTCCACTTGGACTTGAGTTTTGTGTTTGGTGATAAATATGGATCTACTTGCATTTTTATACATGTAGATATCCAGTTAGGCCAGCACCATTTGTGGAAGATGCTATCCTTTTCCATTTTATAGGTTTGTCTTCTTTGTCATAAATCAAGTTTCCATCGGTGTGTGGATTTATTTCTCGGTCTCTGATTCGATTACATTGCTATGCCAGTACTGTGCTGTTTTAATTACTGTTGCTCTAGAGTACAGCATGAGATTAGGGATGGAAATTCCTCCAGAGGATTTTTATTGTACATGATTGTTTTAGCCATTTCATAGTATTATTGTTGTTTTTTGGACACATTTTTGAGATATAGCCTAAGGTTCTCATTGAACTCATCACTGTTTTCCTGTGTCACCTTTTCTAGTGACTGGATTACATACACTAAATGTAATACTAATTTGATAAGACAATTTCAGATTACTTTTTTATAAAATTTGTACTTTTGAATTAATGTAAAGATATATATCTTTGGTAAGCAATATAAGTAATTAAATTTATTTAAATTCCTTGTCGGTTGTTTCAGGTTATATTTTTAAATACGATATGTAACTTGTTGAGAATCTATTGAAATAAGAACTATAACTATTTTCACATAAGAAAGTTTTAGTAAAACTATTTTGTTGTATTTGCTAACATGATTCACAGCCATTTGATGCTTCTGTATTATTTAAGGCCATAAAATAAAATATAAATTTAAAATGTTATCCCTTTATTAACACTAGGCTAACCATATTATATCAGTATTTAAAAATAACTTACTATGTTTATGTTTCTACTATATTATTAACAAAATGAAATTTTTCTCTATAAACCTCATAACTATTGTAAGTTTTTAAAATATCCATCATTCTCTTCCTTTCTTGCACATTATAATTGTACATTAATGTACATCTTGTACATTAAAACCTCCTGGAACTATATTTTAGTTCAATATCATTATTTATAATTCAATTTTAAGGTACAGTATGAAAATACATTTGTTTGGTTAGTGAACTTAAATTGATAATTAAATTTATTATTTTAAACAAGGACTCTAAAATCAATATTTTAATAGATACTGAAGGAATGTTATATATCTATTTGGTCAAAATATTCATTTTGACAACTCCTTTCTGCAACACACTGAAAGGAATCTATAACAAAGTACAGAAAGTATAAAATATGTCCTGGTTATTAATTAGTATTTTAAAATAAATATAATGCTGCTTCATCCAGCTGTATTTGTGCTACAACCATGGTTCATTTCTAGAATGTGTCCCCAAGAATTCTTCCTTTGCTTCTCGTTCTTTGTCTGTTACCAACACCTTATATTCACTGTCCTCTTTTTTTCTTCTCCAGCCCTCCAGGCCATCATTCCATTACAGCCGTCAACCTCATTGCCTCTTCCCTAGGCTATCGCATTAAACTTCAATAGACTTCTTGCCTTCTGTTCCAATTCAGATGATGCAATGGTTCCAGATTAATTTTCTTAAAGCCACCAAAACCATGTTAAAATTTGCATAAAATCTCCTAAAGAGCCTTCATTACATACCAAATGAAATTACCTTACTTTTTAAATGTGAAGTCCAAAATCATGTGTCCCCAAGCTGAGTTTTCTAATTTTATCTAATCTTATTTCTTGCTACAATATCTCTCTGTTTTATTTTGCTTCCAACTACAAGCCAATTAAACTGTGCAACATATACTCCTTGAGTTTCTCCACTGGACTTTTTTATGTTTATGGAGTCCCAGGGTCAAAACATTTCCAGATTTACAGTTATGAGAAAATGTTCTAAACTCAAGTTAACTTTTGTCCCTTCCCATTAACCTTATATATAAGCCTATGTTACACAATTACTTACATGTAGGTCTGATGACAATTCTGGAATATGTGTTCTAATCTTATAGTATCTGCCTCAACCATACACAGCTTTATAACCTATTAAACCTACCTATGTTAGAGCTATTGACGTTTATCTAGAAACTAGATCTGTGTTGCTGTTTCAATTTGTTTCTACTGACTTTGTGTCACTGAGTATGACTTTTATATTATTAGAATATGTACAAATGTATTCATTGGCTTTAACAGTTAGATAAATATATGTATAACTTACTTTGCCAGAAACTATTTAGATCATTAGATATATTGTATATATTCCATGGAAATTTTTTATGGGCATTAATACACCTAGGTAGACCAGGAAGTTATAAACAAGCATATTACCACACTGCATTTAATTGGTAGTTTGAGTGAGAATATCCTCAAAGGCTCAGGTATTCAGACACTATGTTGCCAGTTGGTAGTGTGTTTGGAGAGGGACTTAGAGGAGCTGCAGCCTTGCTGGTGAAAGTCCATCACTGGATACAACATATTGTGTTATCTACTAGACTGTGCAATGACTTCCTTTCCTCCCTTCTTCCTTTCCTCCCTTCCTTTCATCTTCCTTCCTGCTAGTCTATTGAAACTTCCAATTAAAACCTTTGTTCATTTTCTATGTAACACATAATGCAGCACCCCACTCTTACCATCCTGTAATAAGTCTTCTTCCCCTAGTGTCCCTTTTCCTAGCTAAACACATCTACCACACCAATTTAAATGTATAATCCATACACTTGAGTAAGTATGCACTGTTTGTCCAATACCCAGTTCCATACAATTCTTATACCATTTCACTTTTCTTTAAAGCTGAATTAAATATATTCCCTATTTATTGAAGTTTTCTTTGGTAGACACCTAGAAGACTTTTTATTACTTGCTATTGGGAGTACTGGAGCAATAAACATCAAAGTGCAACTGTCATTGTGTGTGCCTTAGTATCTTTCAGGTACATATTGAGAATATGGAACAGGTAAAAGTTGAAAAATGAGAAGAAATTTTCATTGCATATTCCAAAACAAATGTCTACAATTCAGGTGCTTGAAACTACATCTAGGTAAAATTTGCATAGGGAAAAGAGATGGGATAAAAGAAAATGATTGGAAGAGTTGGAAAACGAATCTGATTGTAGATATTTCCAATGTATGTATGTGTAAAATCCTCAACAACAAAGAATTTTTTTGAAAAGAAAGTGTGAATTTTATTTAAATAACTTTTTGTCTCTTTATTATTGTTACAAATCTTAAAACTCATATCATGTAATTGCACCCTGCTTAAGTTTTAAATAAGCTATGAGTCAGCTATGTTTAGATTTGATGGTACAAACAAATTGTATGTACTTCTTTAGGTTTTAAATTTAATTAAATTGATTTACACAAATTGAGTTTTTAATGTGTTTCACTGTGTAGCAAAGGCTGGAATCTACCTCCTTTTTTCCTTGTCTTGGACTCCCACGTGTGCTGCAGAAACATACCCCACCATATTTGAGCCTAGTTGTCAGGTTTCAAGATACTGTTCATTTACATATAGATGGCAAACAAATACACAGGACTACTATCTGTTTGAAGGTGAGGAATTCAAATGTAGACCCGTGTTCATTTTTGAATATTCTCACAGAGCCATCACTTGATCTACAATGACCTCATTTTCCTCAGGCAAACTTTTCTTGGTTCCCTAATCACACCATTAGCTATCTTATGAACATTTTACATTGATTTTATTTAAGACTACATAAAGTTGAAGGAGGGAAGTAAGGGCAGAGAAGATAGTATATGGACATGAGGATTAAGCAGATTAATCTTGACCTAAACTTGCACATCAGGCACTTTGGACTCCAACTTTGTAGCTGCCTGAAGTAATAAAAAAAATACACACAGGATAAGTCCAATGTTTTAAATTTATTCATGTTAATACACTTTGGTCTTCACAAATTGCCTTGAGGTTAGAACTATTATTTTTATAATACATATGAAAAAATTGCTGTTTAGAGAGATTGAGTCATTATTAATACCCTAGAGCTATACAAGGGGCAGTAAGGAGAAAAGTGTGGAAAACCAGAAACTACAATTCAGAAAGTAAGGAATCCTTACACAGTATGGCATTCTTGACATTTTTTTGTGTCACCCAAAAACATATATTCAGGTTTCTATCTCTATTTCTCAACAAGCAACTGTATTTGAAAATAAAACCATCACTGGCATAACCACTGAAGTTTAAAATAGAGATCATACTAAATTAGGGTGTACATTCATGGGACATGCTTTTTGGGTTAATACCTAATTATGAGTGAGTATATACCATGCGATTCTTTCTGCTTCTGGGTTTACTCACTCAGTATTGTCTTTTCTAATTCCATCCATTTGTCCACAGTTTTTGTAGTTTCCTTTTTTTTTTTTTTTTTTTTTATCTGAGTAGTATTCCATATGGTAATTTCTTAATCCATTCTTCAACTGAGGGACATTTAGGCTGTTTCCAGGTTCTGGTTATTATGAAAGTCTTCACTTACCAGCAGATTGGGATGTATGTGAGGACATCACACTGGGACTCTTGGCAAGAGAAATATAGGCGATAGGGAAATAGAAGGAACCAGAGGATCTTAGAAATCTACAAGAAGATTATCATATTGGGTGGATCAGGGCCCAGGGGAGTCTGTTCAAACTATTGCACTCACCAAGGACAATACAAGTAGTATCGAACCACAGTTATGTGGAGAGCAGGGACTGACTCTGACATGAACTCTGGTGCCCCATATTTGACCACCTCTCCCAGGTGGGGATCCCTGGTGGCACTCAAAGAAAGAATAAGCAGACCACCAAGATGAGACTTGATAGCCTATGACCATATAGTGGGGAAGGAGTTTCCCCTCAGTCATAGACCTAGGGCAGGGGAATAGTGTGAAAGTGGGAGGGAGGGATGAATGGGAGGATATAAGTGATGGGATAACAATTGAGTTGTAATCTGAATGAAATAATTAAATAAAAAATTTAAAAGTAAGGTGTATCATTCATCTATATTTTTATTTGAATAAGAAAGAGAAATGATGAAAAGTATAATGAGAATGAACAAGGGATACTGTATTAATATGATTGTGAGAAAATAGTCAATACCGATATTAGAGTCTTGCACTCACAAGCCTGTGAGATAAATGAAATGTGGAGGCATGAGAGACTAGGATACCATAGCCTGTCCTGGTGAGTCTTTTGAAAGGAACTAACTCTAACAGCTCCTTCATTTTGGATCTATACTTCCAGACTATGAGAAAATATTTTCATCCTTAATTTTATTTATCTCTTAATTATTGATTTTTTTTAAAAAAATAAAATATCTGGTTACACACATAATGGCAACTTGAAGATATAATAAATAGCATAAGAATTAAAACAGTAGAATATTTGTAGGAAATATGAATATAGTCAACATCTCACCCTGGTGGATTATTCACCTGAATTTAGTCATTCAAGGACTAGCATGAATATGAAAAACAACTACAAATGCATTGAAAATGTTTAGATGTTTTGTTGTTATTCTTTAACCAACACAGTATTTAAAAACTACATAATTTACATCATATTGTTTCATGCGTGACATAGAAACAATTTAAATAATACAGTACTATGTTCCTATGCATCTGCTAAACCTGTGTCATTACATAAGATGAGCCTAAGCAACTACAGATCTTGGTATCCTGGGATTCTAAGACCAAGATCCACAGACTCCCCCAGTTAATAATGGGAGGATCAAGGACTGCATAGTTGTTTTCAGCCTTGTTCACATAAATAATAAGCTTTCTGTTTGCCGTCAGAGAATACAAAAAAAAAAAAAAAAAAAAAAAAAAAAAAAAAAAAAAGAGAATATAAGACAGATTTCTGATTTCTGTAATTCAGGAAGTAACATTACTAGATATCTGCCAAGGCATTGATCTTTGCTGTCTAAGGCTTCAGAAATCTGAGTTACATGTTTCTTTTTTCTGAATCATCTGGCTAAGGTAATGGTATATCAACACTAAGTAGATAGGACAGTAAGCATGAGTAGACACACATAGTATTGAAATGTCATGTAGTTTGTTACTGAAAGACAAGGAGAGAATGTTGACTGTCTTCTTTGGAGATCCCTTAATATTTTTCTAGCCAAAGGCATGATGAGGCAAGACATGTACTTCAGAAACATAAATCTAACTGAAAAGAATTTTCTCATGTGGGATAGAAATAAATGGACTAGGATGAATGATTAGAACATTTTAACTAACCCTCAGAGACTTTAATATAGATGAAAAGTAAAAAAAAAAAAAAAAAAAAAAAAAAAAACTTCACTCAAAATTTGGGCACTATCATTGTATAGCAACCCGGGGAGGCAAATTTTATATGGTACAATTCAAAGTTATATAATAGTGAAACAGAGAAGACACAGATAATTCCACGTTTTAAAGTGGGTGAGTGAGAATAGAAGTATAGGGATTTTTTTTTTTTTTTTTTTTTTTTTTGGTTTTTTGAGACAGGGTTTCTCTGTGTAGCCTTGGCCATCCTGGACTCACTTTGTAGACCAGGCTGGCCTCGAACTCACAGCGATCCACCTGCCTCTGCCTCCCGAGTGCTGGGATTAAAGGCGTACGCCACCACGCCTGGCTTAGAAGTATAGGGAATTTAAGGCAACATATTTTATAGTTAATTTTGGTTTTAGTATGAGTGCATAGCAAGTAATGTAGATTGACAAAGAAGATAAAGACATCATAAAGGTTAACTTGAAGTGAGTAGTAACATTTTCAAACAACAGAAAATACAACAGCACCTTATTGGATATGCTTAGTAGTCTCCCCTAAGCAACAAAAATAACTTCCAGATTTCTCATTGTGACCTTAGAATAATACCTGCATATCCTAACATTTATCTTTTCTATATTTGTGAATATTTAGTTCTTATTTTTTATCAAAGGTATAAACATGTAACAATGAGTCAAAGACACTGAAAGTAGTAAGAAGTAGTAACTCTTCTTGCTTCTTTGCCATGTTTTTAATATCTTGGATATTATACTGTTGCTTCTGTTTCCTGGTTACCTAAAATAACTACATTTTCTAAGTTACATGGCTATAAATCTTCTTACACATTTGCAGACTTAGAGAACATGTTAGTGGTTGAGGTGGCTTGAGTTATTAATTGGCAGAGAAGGGATTATTAACTTTATCTAAGGCAGGATAAGTGAACACATATAAGTAACATATACATTTACAAGGGAGGCAAACAAGGCAGTAGAAACTAATCTATCAGTACTACATTAGAAAGAGTGGAAAGGTGGGAACTGAGCAACTGCATTTGATGAAAGCCTTCAAATATAGGAAGGGTCAATTATTTATAATTTTATTTTACTTTATTGAGAGTCTATTTTAAACCATACTGTCCTTATTCTCATGGTCCTCCTGCATCAGCGTCTAGAATATTAAGATTATAGCTATGCACCACTATAACTAGCTCCTAGAGCAGTTCTTTAGGCAAGGCTCCCAGAAGTTAAAATAGAGACTCAAGAGAGTCAGAATCACATTGTTCTGGGGATGGGAAGTCACATACTGAAGAAAATACTTTCTAGATTAAAATTTTAATTATGTAATATGTAAGAATTCTAAATACGAAATAATTAGAGGTAAGACACAATTGACTAGTCATAAAGACCTAAAGCATTCTATGGCTTAATCCTAAATTTAATGAATTTACAGATAAGGTGCACTTCGTATAAAAATATGTTGGTCTATTCAAGGGTAGTCTATTAAACTGGTTTCAGTGAAAGAAAATGAATTGATAATAACATTGAGCCAGATGGGACATCCTCTTTCATGCATGCTATATTTCCCAGAAGATTCATGTGGCGTGGATTACATTTGCTGTTGCTCCCTTTAACCTGCTTTGACATGCATGTGGTGGCGGTTGCATTTCTATATTTAGTCCAAATCAGAATAAATTTCACTGAAGTGAAAAGTAATTTTAAATATGTTTTATGTGAAAAGCTACTGAATTTTAAAATACTTTGTAATGGTCTGGAATAAAAATTGCTCAACTCATAAATGAGTGCAGACTGAAAGGTCCTGATCACATGTGCTTCTAGAATCCTCTGGTTGTGCTATTATTTGTGTTTAGTATAATAATATATAATGGAATAAATTTTATCAACCATTGTGACTTCAATTTTTAAAAATAAATGCTAATTATTTTAATTTTTAATACATTTTATTTGACTTTCGATATTTCACAATAAGCAATGAGGCTCTCTAATTGCTAATAGTAAACTAAGTTATATTTACAAGTTTTATACTGCCATACAGTGTTCTAACTACATTAGATTTTTTGATAAATTTATGATCATGATCTATTATATCTTATCAATTGGGGAGAATTATAGAGCCATATAGACAGGGCTGTTACCATGGTAGGAGTTCATCTATTCCCTTCTACAGAGACACTCTTTGTTTTATGTGGATTCCAACTGACAAAAACCTCTAATTGTAACTAGGTTGGATGGAGAATGCCTTTATTTCCAGTACTCTGGGAGGCAAAGGCAGGCATATCACTCTGAGTTCGAGGGCAGCCTAGTCTACAAAGCAAGAACAGGACATCCAAAGCTACACAGAGAAATTCTCTCTCAGGAAAAAAAAAAAACCCTCTAATTGTCAGAAAAGTGTCTTGTCTGGATTGACCATGCATATTTCCTTTTGAAATTTTCAGTGATTAATTCAGTCTTAGCTTTCCGAACATCATTCAGATGTCTAACCATTCTTTTTTTTATTAATTTATTCATATTACATCTCGATTGTTAGCCCTTCCCCTGTTTCCTCCCATTCTTCCCTCCCTCCCATTTCTCCCCATCTCCCCTCCCCTATGTCCGTGACCGAGGGAGACCTCCTCCCCCTATATATGCTCTCAGAATATCAAGTCTCTTCTTGGTAACTAGCTATCCTTCCTCTGAGTGCCACCAGGTCTCCCCATCAGGGGGACATGGTCAGAAAAGGGGCACCAGAGTTCGTGTGAGAGTCAGATCTCACTCTCCACTCAACGGTGGAGAGTATCATGTTCGTCGGCTAGGTCTTGGTAGGGGTTCGAAGCTTACTGCCTATATTCTCCTTGGCTGGTCCCTTAGTTTGAGGAGGACCCCAGGATCCAGATCTGCCTGTCATAAAGTTCTTCTTGTAGGTTTCCAGGACCCTGTGGGTCCTACTATTTCCTCTTTCTTCCATGCTACTCTTGCCTAAAGTCTCAATTGGATATCCTCTCCTCTGACCCACTTTCTTGGTAAGTAAAGATTTTCATGGTACGTATCCCTTGGACTAGTGTTTTGATAAAAGTGAGTATATACCGTTTGTCTCTTTTTGCTTCTGGGTGAACTCACTGTCTAACCATTCTTTTATCCTTCTTCAAATGTTTGAAGACTACGATTTTTCCATTGGAAGCAAATATTAGTTTTCCATGAACATAATGATTTTCAAATTGTTTATAACAAAAGTAGTTTTGTCATGCCCATTTTGCATTGCACTTCAAAATCTCATTTATTTTTACATTCACCTACATCCGATTTCATCATTTCACACTTTTAACGCCACATTAGCTAACTCACAGCTTTGTTTATTCTACAAATATTCATGGTAAATTTATCCATGTATAACAACATATTAATTAAGGTAAAACAACAAAGACAGGGCTGGGGCTTGCTGGTAGGCATTCCTTCCGTTTGCAGAATATTGTCACTACATTGTCTGAAAATATTCCTTTATAAGACTTAAATATGCTGAATAGAATTTGTCAAATACAGATTTCATAGGTAGAGTTGAGCTTCTAAGAAAAAATGCAGAAATAACTGTGACCACTTTACAGAGGAGACTAAAATCAAAGCAGATACAGCAAACGTACAACTGCACTGCTTGAGCACGTGTCCCATCCCTGTGGTCGTCAAGGGGTAGGACAACAATCCAACTCATGATCCTAGTTTTGTGGAAGGAGCCACGAAAAGGTTTAAAAAACAATTTTAGTGAAGCGCTGCCTAATGAACACATGAACTACAGAATATATTCTGAGGCAAATGTTGAGGAGGAGCCTTACTGCACAACTTTTTTTTTCCAGGGATCTAAAACACAAAATGCATTACTATAACATGTTTAATGTTCTTTCAGAACACACAGTGAGGTTCTTAGATACAGAACTATGGGTGGAAGTCACAGGGACTAGGGATCTTTAAGTTTCCTTTCTCCTTTTTGGTCCTAGGTTCTCTTTGTGGGAGCAGGATAGAAAGCATCCTGCTTTCATCCTGAGTTCTGCACTCACCACCATGTACTAGGGGTATCCCATCTGGACTCTTATAAATACTCATTGTGGACATTCTTACTTACGTTCAAACTATTTTCAATATTTAAATCAATTATAATTTATTCATATTACATCATGATTGTTTTCAACCTCACTTGTAATTGAGTCAGAATTTTCAACACAATTTAACTTTCCACTTTAGAATCATTTTAATTTTTAATTATTTTGAAGGTAAAAATTAAAATTTAGTATTACTTAACTTTAGGAGTATCAGACACATGAATTTAATTTCTTTGGCTACTGAAATGTGAATTTATTTTTGAGGACACACTGTAGGCTAATTGTATGATTGTATTAATCATAGGAAAAGTTCAGTTCTTTACTAAAATGCACTCTAGAAGACATTTTTCTTGTTCTCAGAGAATCTTGTGTGTTTCTAAATCAGTAGCAGTTTCCCCTTTTCTTGCATTTTAATAAAAAGATAAGTTTCTCTTTGTGTTTCTATTGCATATGATCACAAGCTAAGAAAGTAAATTATAGTTCCATACACATCTATCACATTGTTTACAGACCAACCTGCAATTTCATCCTTTTTCTCCAATACTTTTCATTATCCTTTTATCTGCTCATTTAAAGTAATATGCCATTACATCTAATTACACATTTTTCTGATATATATATGTATATACGCACACACACACACACACACACACACATACACACACACACACACACATATATATATATATATATATATATATATTTGTTTGATTGTTAGAATGTGTTCATTTGTATAGAATTTATTTTAGGATCAGTGAGATGGCTTAGCAAATAAAGATTCTTGTCACCAAAACTATGGTTCTCCAGAATCCACATAGTCAGAAGAAAATTAACTTCCATAAGTTGTCCACTGACTTCCACAGCCATGATCTGGCACATCAGAAAAGAAACACACAGTCACACACAGACACACATACACACATACACTATGATAATAATAGTAATAACAAAATAATAATAACAATAAATTAATGTAAAATAACTCAAAATAAGATGAACTTTACTTCTCCACAATTATGACATTTACCCTATACACAGTTGGTGCTAGCCATTTAAGTTTTTCATTTGTGTAAATTTTTAAAAATATAATTTTGTAGTTATTCATTATCTTTCAGCAATAATGATACTCAAAGGTTAGGAGAGAATTATTCGGTAGTTAAAAATTATTTATGAAAATTTTACAATATATTTACTCATGCCACATCTTAACTTTTGGCCAATTTTAGAAATGTTGTTCTGAGTCTTATCCTTTCTAATATGTAAAGTTTTCACGGTCAGGTTGTTGATTGCCATGCGAAAATGGTGAGATCTTATTCATTCCAAAGAACTTGTAGTTCTGTTTCTAAATTTAAAAAAGTTTCTAAATATACAAAATGTTTATTTAATACAAAAGAAGTCCAGCTATTTACCACTATTTCCTTTTATAAGTCAGAATTTAGATCATAATACAATATAGCAACCCGTCTTCTAACTCCATTATTTTTCACAAGAACTAAATATATATATGTATATATAAACACAGATATATATATATATGCACAATATGGAATTTCTCTGTAACAAATAACTTCTTAATTCTTTGTATAAAGTTTTTGTTCAAAAGAGCATTAGGTTTGGGCCTTTATTATTACTCTGCACAGGAAACTTTTACAAGAATTACTCAGTAGAAAGTATCTGTACTTCATTTCATTATGTGATCTTTGTTTTCTTATTTGTTAAACATCCACTATGTTGAATAAAATAAAAGTTTCCAGAAAATTGTTTCACTAAACCAGCTGGCCAGTTAGTGGAACGTACCAATGGGAGACATCTAGATGCTACACACAGATTATACAAATTTTCATAATAATCTTTAATTAGTCTTATCCATGGGAGGATATTCTCAAAATGGCAGAATGGACCTGGCTGATACAGAATATTTTCTGAAATGAATGTGCCAAACTAAACCATTTTTTCCCTCCATGAAGCCAGATTTGTATCCATCTACACCATCTGTTCTTCCAGAAAATGGAAAATTAGCTCCATGTTGACCTGGCAACAGTTACCTCCATTATCACCAACTGGTTCATTAAAAAAAAAAAGCTAGGATTTCTACTATAAAAACATAACAATAGTGTGGTACCCCTTAAAAAATAAATGCAATAACTAAATCATATCTGCAATGGTCATTTCTCTTTTCCACATATGATGTCGTTGCCATATTCCACATTATTGTCTTATCTAATAGTTTCTTCCAAGACAACCTTGCATACAATCAATATTTCCAACTGACTGGGAGCTATAGTTTTAGTTTTCTTCAAGCTACATTTAACAAGTATCCAATAAAGTTTTTCTTTTAAGATATTTTAAAAGCAAAGTTTAGTTGCAATTTTTTAACTGCATCTTCTTTATTTTGCATACTTTTAATTTCAGAACAAAATAAAACAAACAAGAAAAACGACAATACAAAATACCCAACCATGATGTCCTATGGGAGGGGATTTTCCTGCTTTAAGGCACAAGGACAGGATAGAAGAGATTCTTCTTGACATGAGCAGAGAACCAAGTGAGCCAAGGCTGGTAGGGGAGCCAGAGGGAGACTATACAGAGAGCATGGGCTTCCTTGGGGGATCTTCAACATACTTTGTCCATGGGAAGAACATCCTCATCATCCTCAACAGGAACAGTAGCACTGGACTCTCCTGCTGTCACCTCATCTTCATCAATGCCCAAGCCTAGCTTAATTGTGCTGTAGATGTGGTTGGAGTGGGTTTGGAGATCCTCAAGTGAGAAATGAGAGGAGATCAGAACAGTTTCAAACAGCAGCACCACCAGGTCCTTGTTTGGTGTCATTTTTCTCCATCTGAGCCTTCTTATACAGGGTCTCCACAATGGGGTTGTCAGGATTGATGATATCTAGGTGTTTTTGGGGCATCACATAGCCCATTGTGGAGTTGTCTCTCAGTGCATGGGCCTTCATGATCATCTCCATGTTGGTTGTCCAGCCATAGAAGCTTGTCACATAGGCAAAGACACAAGCCTATTGGAGATTGTCACCATTTCAACCTTCTTATCTAAGATCTCCTTCATGACCTTGCAGAGATTCTCAAACTTTGCCTTGTTTGCTTCTATTTTCTTCTTCTCTTCCTCATTCTCTGGTAGCTTCAGGTCTTCCTTAGTCACCGAGACCAGACTCTTTCTGTCAAACTCCTTGAACTGCTCAGTCCTGTACATCACCTCAAAACTGCATTTCCACACAGGCTCCACAAAGGCGGAGTGGCCACGTGCTCTTTCCTCTCACCAGTGATGTAGTAGATGGACTTCTGTTTCTCTTTCATGCAAGACACATACTCTGACAATGAAGTTATCTCATCTCCAGACTGAGAGGTGTGATGGCGGAGGACAGTTAGTTGAATTTTCATGGATCCTAAGCTTTAAATTCTTGGAGAATGCCTCATAAATTTTCTTGTAGTTCTCTTTGTTTTCAGCCAATTCAGAAGAACTCAAGGCACTTCTTGACAATGTCTTTTGTGGATGATTTTCAGGATCTTGCTCTGCTGGAGCATTTCTTAGGAGATGTTCAGGAGCAGGTCCTCAGAGTCAACCACACCACAAATAAAGTTGAGGTACTCAGCTATCAGCTCACTGCAGCTGTCCATGATGAACACATGATGGACATACAGTTTGATGTTGTTGTTCTTCTTCTTGTTCTAAAAAAGATCAAAGGGAGCTCACAGAGAAATGAAAAGTAATGTCCTGAATTCCAACTGACCTTTTACGGAGAAGTGCTTGACTTCCAAGAGGTCTTCCCCATCATTGGTGAGGCTTTTATAGAATTCACCATATTCCTTGTGAGTGATGCCATCACAGTTTCTGGTAGAAATAGGCTTCTATCTTATTCAAGTCTATATAATCAATTCATTTCTCCTTAATCTTCTTCGTCTTCTTCCCACATCTTCAATCTTAAGCTTATCATCATCATCCTTATCTTCTTCCTCTTTCTCGACTTTCTCTTCCTCTGTCTCATCATCATTGATCTCCTTCTATTCTTTCTCCATATAGAGGAAGATGGTATAGCCTATGAACTGGGAGTATTTCTTCACCACTTCCTTGATTCTTCTCTCTTCTATGTACTCTGTCTGGTCTTTGAGGTGAAGGATCCTACTAGTACCTTGACCAATGGGCTCACCATGATCTGCACAAACTGTAAAGGACCCACCAGCAGAAGACACCCAGGTGTACCACTTATCACCACTGTATTTTGTGATCACAATCACTTTCTCTGCCACTAGATAAGCAGAGTAGAAACCAACACCAAACCGCCTGATCATGAAGATGTCTGCACCAGCCAGAAGAGCCTCCATGAATGCTTTTTTGCCAGACTTAGCAATGGTCCCCAAGTTATTTATGAGGCCTGTGTCCACCAAAGTCAGAGTGCACTCCTGAGGATTAGGGATGATGTCATTTTTAGCTCTTTGCTGCTGTCCAACTTGAAAGGGTCTGTCAGGATCTCATACTGAATCTTGTCAAAGGCATCCGAAGCATTGGAGATCAATTCATAGAGAAAAATTTCCTTGTTTGAATAGAAAGTATTGATGATGAGGGACATAAGCTGAGTAATTTGCCTTAAAGGCAAAGGTCTCCACCTTTTCCTCCCTATAGTACCCTTTCTCAGGCATCTTGATAGATAACCCAAGTAGTAGTACAGTGCAGGGTGGGCCTGGACTACATTCAACTAGTATGGCATGTCTAAGCTGTACAGGAGTGACTCAAGAGAGCTTTAGTTGTAATTTTTATTAAAAAAATAATTTATTTTAAGACTAGAGTAGCAAGCATCTGATTGAAAGTAATATCAGATGAATTGGTAGGTAAGCAGTAAGTAATTGAAAAAATAATCAATTTATATAATTTTAGTGCTCATCAAAATGCCATATGGATATTTAACGAAAAATGATAAGAGAATTAAACTCTTTGTAAAAGTTAATTAAAAATGTTTATTTTGTTGTCTTAATATTTTAAAACTTGAAATTGATCTATGTTTTCCATGTAGCTAACTTAGCAAAAGCCTCCAAAGGAACATAACAGATTGTCGCAAATTATCTAACATTTGTGAATGAATTACATTAATATAATTTTATTTTCCTAGTTTCATCTGATCTCTTCAAGCCCATTTTTTAAATAACTAGTCATACTAGAATGGGGACACTTATAGCTGAGTTATGATGTAAACATACACATGAAAACATAAACAATACAGTGTGTGATTATTTATTAGCATGTCAATACAAGTTCTAATTAATGACATTTCAATAAGAGATATAAAATGGTGGAGAATAAATATATTAGTACTACTTTTTAAATTTGAATAAATATTCTCTGCCAGGGTCCTCTTTGTTACTTAGCTTCTTTAGGTCTCTGCATTGTAGTGTGATTATCCTGTATCATGTGGCCAATATCCACTAATAAGTTAATTTATACCATGCATGTCTTTCTGGTTCTGGGTACCTCAGCCAGGATGATCATTTCTAGTTCTATCCATTTGGATGAATATTTCAAAGTTTCCTTGTTTTTAATAGCGGGATAGTATTCCATTGCGTAAATGTACCACAGTTTCTTTTTCTTTTTTTGGTTGAGAGACATCTAGGTTGTTTCCAAATTCTGGATATTAGGAATAAAACTGCTATGAATTAATATAGTTGAGCAACTGTACTTATTGTGTAATGAAGCATGTCTGGAATATGTCCATGAGTGGTATAGCTGGGTCTTGAGGTACTAGGATTCCTAATAATCTGAGAAAGTGCCAGATTAACTTCCAAAGTTGTACAAGTTTGCACTCTCACCAGCAGTGGAGGAGTGTTCCCCTTTTTCCACATCTTTGCCAGGATGTGCTGTCAATTCAGTTTTTGATCTTAGCCATTCTGAGCAGTGTAAGATGGATTCTCAGAGTTGTTTTGATTTGCATTTCCCTGATGACCAAGGACAATGCCTAGTTCTCATTCAGAAGGGGAAAATAGAATAGGCACAGGAAGCGATTGAAGAGAAGGAACAGGACAGGAGCCTGCCATAGAGGTCCTCTGAAAGACTTTACCCAAACTTTGGACTGGAGTGCTGGGAATCTTATGGAAGAGTTGGGAGAGAAGGACCTGGAGGGGACAGGAGCTCCATAAAAGGATGAATGGAGCCAACAAATCTAGTCCTGGTGGGAGGGGGTGGGGGAAGGGTGCCCTGGAGGTGAAGACCTAGACAGCCTACTCAGATGTAGTCTATAGGCAGAACAGTCTCCCTGTGGGTCCCATAATGTGAGCAGAAGGGGCTGCTTTCAATATGGACTCTAGTGCCCACTAGTTGATTACTTCACCTTGGCAGGCAGCCTTACCAGGCAACAGAGGAAGAGGATGCAGGCAGTCTTGATGGGGCTTGATAGGCTTGGATTAAATGAAAGGGGAGGAGGGCTCCCAGTTTCTGAGGACTAGGAGAGGGGGTAAGGGGCATAATGCAGGGAGGGTAGAACCAGGAGAAGACAAGGGAAGTGGCCATAATCAGAATATAAAGTAAATAAATTACAAAAGAAAATTTAAAGAAAAAAGAAAATATTATTTTAGTAAAATATTAAATATATTAAACATACACAAATTGAATAAATATTTGCTACATATGTTGAAAATTTTCAATAAAGTTACAAAACCGATTAAGATAATAATGAATCTTACATGTTTCATATATTGAAATTGACATATATTTGAAGATGTATATATTATAGCTCACTTAACCACACATGTGCAGAATAGAGCTTCTTAGGAGCTTCACGTGTGATGAGAATCATACTGACAGTAGATGTTTGATCAGTATGAGCGACAATAGGAACCAAAAGGTAGGCAGTCATCATGCATGTCCAAGAAAAATGTCACAAATCTTTGACAATAAAATCCATCTAAAAATGGGTAAAACTTGGTGACAAGAAGAGACAAGCTAGCTCCAAGGATATCAGCCATACAAAACTGTCTCTCTCTGGTGCACAAACAAGAGGGGGAAATTAGACAGGTATGTGTACCAAAGGTTTTTATATTAGCAGTGAGTGCCAAGTAGACTATTGGATATGAGATGTCTTTTCCGAACAACATTTGGACTAAAGGAGTCTGTGTAAAAACAAACATGGAATATAAGGATTCACTCACTACCTAGAGAATGTTGGCAAATATGAAAAGCTCCTATTTTAAGCCATCTCATAGGGCTTATAATGTTTAATTCTTAAATATTTCCATATCTTGGAGGAGGTTATGCTTTCTTTCCTACCAATTTCATCACAATATATATAGCCTGCCTTTAGTAATTTTACTTCTTAGCCACATAATTTGATATATATGCAATATCTTCAAATTAAATATTGAGGCAATTAAGAAAAAATGTGCTTCATTATTTTGATGCAAAGAGTATTTTAAAAATATGACAAGATGTGAGCAGTGGTACATGCCTGTAATCCCACCATTCTGGGAGGCAGAGGCAGCGAGATTTTAGGGAATTTGAAGCTATCTTAGTCTACAAAGGGAATCCAGGATAGTCAAGGCTATGCAGGAGAACCATGCCATGAAAAAAACAAAACAAAACAAGACAAAATCAAAATCTGTGACAATCATCTCTCATTTATTACATTTTTATTATATTTTCTTTATTCTCCACTTAGGCATCACTACAGTAATGCTGAATGATCATATTTGTTGGGTTTGCCATGGATTTATTTTTCTCTTCAGAAAGTCATACTTCTTTTAATTGGGGTTTCTTGTTCCAGGTAGCCTGGTGCTTAACTAAAATGTGATGCATTTCCTATATATCAATATAGTAGGTATGTATTTTACTGAGATCTTATTTTGCATTCAACAAGAGACTTAGTACTAAGGTCAGTCTGCTTAGAGAGGCTTTCAAGACTATTGGGATTGAAAACCAATGTGTAATGTGAAAACTTAACCAGTACAGAGATGGGGAAAATGGTATAATTCTATCTCAATTAAACACTTTTAAAGGACTTAAAGAAGGTCATTTTAGCTTTAGGTAATAAACCTTCTTTGAACTCTTCAATGTGTATTTTCTAATGATTTACTATCTCCTGGCACTGTCACTTATTTCTACCTTTACTTTCCCATGTGGGATTATGTAAAATCATTTCAAATGCATAAACATGTGGTTGTTACTTTTTTCATTGTTTTATTTGTGTTCTTTTTAAATTTCAAGCCAAAGAGTTTCATGTTTTATACTTATTTATTCTCCATTTTTATTCTCCATTTTTATATTTTATATTGTGCATATAAATTTGCACAGTTGGGCTCTTCTAGCAGTTATCTCTATGTGATGGATTCTAACTTGTGGGTTGAACCACTTTGTGGGTTGAATGACCTTTTCACACGGATTGCATATCTAATATCCTACATAAAAGATATTTACATAAAATGCATACCACTAGCAATATTACAGTTGTGAAGTATCAAGGAAAATAATTTCATGGGGTCATCACAACATGAACTGTACTGAAGTATCACAGCAGTAGGAAGGTTAGAAAGCACTGATATAAGATAATATTTCTTCCAATCTGAACCCAGACACAAAGGATTGACCCTGCAAACAGGGGCAGTTAGAAACCAGCGTGGACTGCTCCCACAGCCCAGTGGGACTGCCCATGTTATCGGGAGATGTAGGTCTTGCTTGCGGTGTCTAACTGCTGACATAAGGCGATCTGAGAGCATTCTGGCTTTCACTGGCAGAAAGAGAATATACGGGGGATTCCTGCCAGCGGACTGAATCGCCATTGTTGCCAGCCGCCTGCCCGGGCTGCCGGCACTGACCCAGCACTCCCCAAACAACAGAACCTAGCTGGGTCCATTCTTGCAGGCACAACAGGACCTCCCATGATACAGGGAGCCGGGGGTCATGCTTACAGGGTCTAACTGCTGATCTAAAGCAATCTGGGAGCATCCTGGCTTACAGGGGCATGGAAATTGCTGCCTCCTTGGATACTGCCAGTGACTTAAAATCATATTGTCTCAGGCCCACCAGGCACTGATCCTGTAATCTCCAACAGGCAGTTACTAGCTGGGTCAGCTCCTGCAGACCCAGCAAGAACTCCCAAATTCATGGGAGAGGCTGGACGCTCCTACAGAGTATAGAGGCAGAGCTAAAAGACCGCTGCAGCCCAGAAGGTCTGATCCAACTGGGGTCTTGGCTACAAAGCAGCAGGAAGGACAGGCAGCTGGGATCAACCTACACAACCAGAGAGCTTGGCTGCTGACCTCACTCTAGATCCCAAAACTGCTGATCTGAATTACAGCAGTACTTTGCATGACTCAGCCTGGAGTCTAAGGTGTTGAGAAAAGTCTCCAGGAGTAGAATCTGAATCACCTGCCTGGTCCAGGGAAATACTCCTTGATCCCCACAGGCAAAAGCACCCTACCTATAATCAGGCATCAACTATCCACTCTAAAACAGGGAAGGTCACTACAAACCACCTCCCAACACCAGAGTCATGAAAATGACAAGAGGACGGCAAAAGAATGCTAACAAAAACCAAAACAGGTTGGCATCTTCAGATCCCACCAATCCCAATGAAAACAACCTGAAGAACCCAACAACAATTGATATACAAGAAAATGATCTCAAGTCCTTAGTAATTAAGATGATAAGGGAAGAAACAAATAAAATCAGTAAACAAATGCAAGAGGAGGCAAACAAGAGGGCTGAGGATTTAAAAGAGTCATATAAAGAGGCATTTGAAGAATTTCAGAAAAATACAAATAACCAGATGAAGGAAATCATTAAAACAGTTCAAGACCTGAAGATAAAAATGGAAGCTATCATAAAGGAACACATGGAAGAAAAACGTGATCGAGAAGCATCAGAAAAGAAAGCAAGTATCTCAGAAGTGGCCTTATCTAACAGATTGCAAGAAATGGAAGAACAAATATCGGGACTTGAAGATACAATCTCAGAACTGGAAACATCCATCAAGAGAAAGTCTAAATCTGAAAAGTGCCTGACACAGAGCATTCAAGAAATCAAAGACACCATGAAAAGACAAAACTTGAGAATAATAGGGATAGAGGAAAGAGAGGGCAACCGACTCCACAGTCCAGAAAATATCTTTAAGAGAATAATAGAAGAAAATTTCCCCAATTTGAAGAAGGAGATGCATATGAGCATACAAGAGGCATACAGAACACCAAATAGAATAGACCTGAAAAGAATATCTTCCCGTCACATAATAATAACAACACAAAATATACAGAACAAAGAAAAAATATTAAAAATGTCAAGAGGAAAAAGCCGAGTAACATATGAAGGCAAACCTATCAGAATTACTCCGGACTTCTCAACAGAGACCACGAAAGCCAGAAGGGCCTGGACAGAGGTTCTGCAAACCCTAAGAGAACACAGACACCAGGGAAGATTACTATACCCAGCGAAATTATCAATAACCATTGACGGAGAAAACAAGATATTCCATGACAAAAACAAATTCAAACAGTACCTAGCCATAAATCAGGCTTTACAGAAGTTACTAGAAGGAAAACTCCACCCCAAAGGGACAAACTACAACCAAATCTACAGAGGAAATAGGTAACTATACCATTGCAAGATCACAACCTCACAAAATCTTGACTATTACAAATACCAAAAATGAATGTACTTAGCAATCATTAGTCATTAATATCTCTCAACGTCAATGGTCTCAATTTCCTAATAAAGAGACACAGACTGAGTGGATGCATAAACATGACCCAACATTCTTCTCCATTCAAGAAACACATCTCAACCACAAGGACAGACATTGCCTCAGAGTAAAATGCTGTGGAAAAATATTCCAAGCAAATGGTCACAAGAAACAAGCTGGGGTAGCCATTTTAATATCTAATAAAATAGACTTTCAACCAAAATTAATCAAAATGGTTGAGGATGGACACTTCGTACTCATCAAATGTAAAGTCAAACAAGAAAACATCATGATTTTGAACATCTATGCTAATACAAGGGCTCCCACATTTGTAAAAGAGTTATTAACAAAGCTTGAACCCCTCATCGCTACCCACACATTAATAGTGGGAGACTTCAACACCCTACTTTCACTCAAGGATGGGTCTTTGATTCAAAAACTAAGCCAGGAAATAACTTCATTAAGCAATGTCATGAATCATATGGATCTAACAGATACCTACAGAACTTTCCACCCAAACGCAAAAGATTATACCTTTTTTTCAGCTACCCATGGAACGTTCTCTAAAATTGATCACATAGTTGGTCACGAAGCAAACCTCAACAGACACAAGAAGATTGAAATAATACCTTGTATCTTATCAGATCACCATGGTTTAAGGCTGGACTTCAACAGCAACAGAAATAACAAAAAGCATACTAACATGTGGAAACTAAACAACTTTCTACTTAATGACACATGGGTCATGGAAGAAATGAGGGAAGAAATAAAAGACTTCCTGAAATTCAATGACAATGATGGAACAACATACCCAAATTTGTGGGACACATTGATATCAGTGCTAAGAGGAAAATTCATAGCACTAAGTGCCTTTAAAAAGAAAATGGAAATATCCCACATAAACAACTTAACAACACATCTGGAAGCTTTAGGAAAAAAAGAAGCAGAAACACTCAAGAGGAGTAGATGCCTAGAAATAATCAAACTCAGGGCTGAAATCATAAGTTAGAAACAAAGAGAACAATCCAAAGAATCAACAAAACCAACAGCTGGTTCTTTGAGAAAATTAACAAGATAGACAAACTGTTAGCCAATCTAACTAAAAGACAGAGAAACACTGTCCAAATAAACAAAATTAGAAATGAAAAGGGAGACATAACAACAGACACCGAAGAAATACAAAGAATCATAAGAACCTACTTTAAAGGCATTTATGCCACAAAATTTGAAAATCTAAGGGAAATGGACAATTTCCTCAACTGATTCCATTTTCCAAAATTGAATCAAGACCAGATAAACAAATTAAACAGCCCTATTTCGCCTATAGAAATAGAAGCAACCATTGATAGTCTCTGAACCAAAAAAAGCCCAGGGCCAGATGGTTTCAGCGCAGAATTCTACCAGTCCTTCAAAGAGGAGCTAATACCGATACTATTCAAGCTATTCCGAAAGATAGAAATGGATGGAATATTACCAAATTCCTTCTATGAGGCCACAGTCACATTGATACCTAAACCCCACAAAGACCCAACAAAAAAAGAGAATTTCAGACCAATTTCTCTTATAAACATTGATGCTAAAATACTCAACAAAATACTCGCAAAGCGAATACAACAGCATATCAAAGACATCATTCACCATACCAGGTAGGCTTCATTCCAGGCATGCAGGGATGGTTTAACATACGGAAATCCATCAATGTAATCCACCATATAATATCAAACTGAGAGAAAAACCACATGATCATCTCTTTAGATGCTGAAAAAGCATTTCACAAAATCCAACACCCATTTATGTTTAAAGTCTGGAGAGATCGGGAATACAAGGCACTTATGTAAACATAATAAAGGCTATATACAGCAAACCAATAGCCAACATTAAATTAAATGGAGAGATACTCATGGAAATCCCTCTAAAATCAGGGACCAGACAAGGCTGCCCATTTTCCCCATATCTCTTCAATATAGTTCTTGAAGTTCTAGCCAGAGCAATAAGACATCAAAAGGAGATCAAGGGGATCCAAATGGGAAAGGAAGAAGTCAAATTATCCCTATTTGCAGATGATATGATAGTGTATATAAGTGACCCGCAACATTCCACCAGAGAACTCCTACAGCTGAAAAACACCTTCAGCAAGTTGCAGGATACAAAATAAACTCAAAAAAGTCAGTAGCTTTCCTGTATACAAATGACAAACAGACAGAGGAAGAAATTAGGAAAATTACTCCCTTCATGATAGCCACAAGCAATATAAAATATCTAGGAATAACCCTAACCAAGCAAGTGAAGGACCTATTTTAAAAAACTTTAAATCTCTGAAGAAAGAGATTGAAAATGACATCAGAGATGGTGGGATCTACCTTGTTCGTGGATCGGGAAAGTTAACATAGTAAAAATGGCCATCTTACCAAAAGCAATTTATAGATTCAATGCAATCCCTATCAGAATACCTACAAAATATTTTGAAGATATTGAAAGAACAATTCTCAACTTCATGTGGAGAAACAAAAAGCCCAGAATAGTAAAAACAATCCTATGCAATAAAAGTTCTTCTGGAGGTCTGATCTCAAGCTATACTATAGAACAACAGTAACTAAAACAGCATGGTACTGGCAGAGCAATAGGCTAGTGGTCAATGGAATCTAACTGAAGACCCAGAGATGAATCCACACACATTTGGTCACTTGATTTTTGACAAAGAAGCCAAATCCATTCAAAGGAAAAATGACAGCATCTTCAACAAATGGTGCTGGTCTAACCGGATGTCTACATGTAGAAAAATGCAATTAGACCCCTATTTGTCACCATGCACAAAACTCAAGTTCAACTGGCTTAAAGACCTCAACCTAAAACCAGAGACATTAATCCAGTTAGAGGAAAAACTGGGAAGGAGTCTCGAACATATAGGCACAGGAGACAACTTCCTGAACAGAACACCAACAGCCCAGGCCTTAATGTCAACAATTAATAAATGGGACCTCATGAGGCTGAGAAGCTTCTGTAAGGCAGGTGACACTGTCAAGAGAACAAAGCGACAGCCTACAGACTGGGAAAAAATCTTCACCAACCCTACATCTGACAAAGGTCTAATATCCAAAATATATAAAGAACTCAAGAAATTAAACACCACCAAACCAAATAACCCAATAGACATATGGAGCTCAGAACTAAACAGAGAATTCTCAACAGAGGAATATCAAATGGCTGAGAAACACTTAAAGAAATGCTCGACCTCCTTAGTCATCAGAGTAATGCAAATCAAAATGACACTGATTACACCCATCAGAATGGCTAAGATCAATAACTCACTTGACACCACATGCTGGTGAGGATGTGGAGAAAGAGGAACACTCCTTCATTGCTGGTGGGAATGCAAACTAGTACAACCACTTTGGAAATCTATCTGGCGCTTTTTCAGAAAACTGGGAATAGGGCTTCCTCAAGACCCATCTACTCCACTCCTTGGAATATACCCAGAAGATGCACTACCACACAACAGGGACATATGCTCCACCATGTTCATAGCTGCCTTATTCATAATAGCCAGAACATGGAAACAGCCTAAGTGTCTCTCATTAGAAAAAGCGACTAAGAAACTGTGGTACATTTACACTATGGAATACTACTCAGCTATTAAAAACAAGGAATTCCTGAAATTCGTGGACAAATGGATTGAACTAGAAATTATCATAATGAGTGAGTTCACCCTGAAGCAAAAAGAATTAAATGGTATATACTCACTTATATCGATACACTAGTCCAAGGGGTACGTCCACATGAAAAACTTTACCTACCAGGAGAGTGGGTCAGTGGAGGACATTCTATTGAGACTTTAGGTGTGAGAAGCCTGGGAGAATGAAGAAATAGAAGGATCCAGAGGGTCCTGGAAAACTACAGGCAGGTCTGGGTCCTGGGGTCCTCCTCCAACTATGGCACCAGCCAAAGAAAATATAGGCAGTAAACTTCGAACCCCTACCCAGACTAGCCGATGGAGAGGACATTCTCCACTGTTAAGTGGAGAAGGAGATCTGACTTTCACACAAACTCTGGTGCCCCATATTTGACCATGTCCCTTGGATGGGGATGCCTGGTGGCACTCAGAGGAAGGATAATAGGTCACCAAGTAGAGACTGGATATGCTATGAGCATATACAGGGGGTGGAGGTCCCCATCAGTCACAGACATAGGGGAGGGGAGTAGGGGGGAAGCGGGAGGGAGGGAGCAATGGGAGGATACAAGGGATGGGCTAACAACTGAGATGTAATATGAATAAATTAATAATAAAAAAAGGAAAAAAAAGATAATATTTCTTTTTTTATTAATTAAATATTTTTATTTTTTACATATACATTTATATTATTACACACATATTCAATAAACTATTTATAGCAAGAAGAATCATGACATATCTGGAATTATATAAATGTTATCTTCTTAATGTTTTGGCTGTTTGTATTTGACAGCCTAGAAGAAAACATCTTTCCTATCTTGGTACATCTAAAGTTCTGAATTTAAATCAATCTCCATCACATCTCCTTATTATCAACTTAAAACATCTATCTAGACCTAAAAACATCTTAACCCCTAAACAAGTAAGCTTCATTGTAAAACTAAGCTACCTGGTGTTCAACCCCATCAAATACTTGTGAAGGAATAAATTCAAGTACCTGAGTATGCCAGGAGTACAGGTTAGTAGCTTTCCAAAACAGAAGATTACAGAGACCATTTCCTACCTGAATAGTCACCCAAAACTCTCTATAACATTGGAGCATCTTCTTCAGCCTTCTGGCACAATATATCCGACAGACATATTTGTGAGGCTGGAAATACTGAGGACTTGCATACCCTGTCTTGGCAGAGTTTGGCCATCAGCTCTGTCTGCATCCAAACTTGCCATTTTTTAGGCAGAATTCTGTCAGTGGTAGAAAATAGGCCTTTTTGTCTTTGTTTGCCGCATTTAAGCCATCTTCATAAGGAGGTTCTTTGACACTCATCATCCTTTTTGAGGTAGGCTGTGTGATGCCAGGAGTTAATATGTCTCATTGTCAGGGAATCCTTAAAATAATAAAAACATTGTTTAAATTCCATATTCTGTATCACTCTGTGGTTTTTGAAGACCTTATCTAACTATCCTACCTTATATTTTATAGAATCATATCTATCTGCTTTATATTCTTGTGATAAAAGTAGACTAGTAATTGATATAACCATGATTTGATCAACTAACAATTAACTTGTATAACTTATTTATCCTAAACAGCCTGCCAGAGCACATTAAAGTATTGGAATAAAACCTTGTATTATAATTGAATTATATAAGTACAATACCTCATATTAGAGTAGAAATATAGATATAATGTGTGTGGAGTATAATCTTACATTTGAATTCTGTACCAGTATCTAGAATTAAATTTATTTTGCATCAATATACAAAATTCTATACCAGTATATTAAAAATAGCTTTGTGAGTGAAAATTGAGGCATTAAGTTGAGGAATAGATTCACTAATACACTTTTTGTTCTGTCTTCTCTATATATTTCTATATTCCCCTTCCTTTCTTTTCAAACCCTCTCTCAAAACCAAAGAATGTATAATAAAGAAAAAGAGAGTCATACCCCACTCTCCACTCAACTGTGGAGAATATTCTGTCCATTGGCTAGATCTGGGTAGGGGATTAAAGTTTACTGCCTGTATCATCCTTGGCTGGTGCCATAGTTTGAGCAGGACCCCTGGGCCCAAATCTGCCTATCATAATGTTCTATTTGTAGGTTTCTAGGATCCTATGAATCCTTCTACTTTGCTATTGACCATGTCTTCTGGAGGGGAAGACCTGGTGGCACTCAGAGGAAGGATAGCAGGATACCAAGAAGAGACTTGATACCCTAAGAGCATATACAGGTGGAGGAAATCCCGCTCAGGAACAGTCATAGGGGAGGGGAATAATGGGAAAATGGGAGGGAGCAAAGAATGGGAGGATACAAGAGATGGGATAACCATTGAGATGTAACAAGAATAAATTAATAAAAAATTTTTAAAAAGAGAGAAATTGCTGAATCTAACCCTGTTTTCTCTCTAAATTAAGACCAATAATAACTTCCAAAAGCAATCTACAGATTCAATGAAATTCCAATCAAAATACTCACACAATTTTTTACTGCTCTGGATAGATCAATTCTCAACTCCATATGGAAAATAAAAAACAAAAACAAAAACAAAACTCATGTTGCTAAAACGATCGTGTACAATAAAAGATCTTCTGGAGGAATCTCCATCCCAAATCTCAAGCTGTACTATAGAGCTACAGTACTAAAGACAGCATGGTATGACATGGAAATTGGCTGGTTGAGCAGTGGAATCAAGTTGAAAACCCAGAAATAAACCCACATACCTACGGACACTTGATTTTTCATAAGCTAAATTCATAAAATGGAAAAAAGATTATATCTTCAACAAATGGTGCTGGTTTAACTGGATGGCTACCTGAGGAAAAATAAAAATAGATCCATATCTATCACCCTACACAAAGCTGAAGTCCAAATGGATTAAAGGCCTCAACATAAAACCAGACACACTATATCTGTTAGAAAAAAATTGAGGAAGAGTCTTTAGCTCATTGGCACAGGAGACAACTTCCTGAAGAGAACACCAACAGCTCAGGCCTTAAGATCAAAATTAATAAATTGGTCTTTATGAAATTGAAAAGCTTCTTTAAGGAGAAGATCATATTTCTTAATATCAGATGTCAAAGAAGTCTTGTCTGATAACACTGTACTAAGGTTACAATCTAGGCTACGTCTATGTGGACAGACACACTAACAGGTATGTTTTTTCAGTCACCTTTATCTCTGGAAGAAATATTTGCTTTCTAATGTAAATCTTCGGTTGTTTAAAATATCTCTTTACCCTATATTCTAAATTTTTATAATTCTATTCAAAAAGTTTTGCAAAAATCATAGGGAACCATTAATTTGGGGATTATGATATAATAATTACCTACATATATATGCAATAAACACAATATATGAAAATATATTTATTTCTTCATGTGAGACTTTCTGCAATTTACAGAGTATACAAATAATGAAGAACAACCAATAAAGGAAAGTGTTAAGATGCTATTTTTATGTGTGTGAGACTGTTGGGGAAAACCTGTTTTTTAAGAAGCCCTGTGCAGGGACCTGAAAATAAAGAGCACTCTTTCTGATGCTCATCTTTCATATTTGCTTTTATGTGCCTTGCTGTATTTAAGATATGCATTTAATTCCCTATTGGGATTACTTGCTCTCTCGGGTTCACACATATGCCTTTAACTCCTCTTACTTTCTCCTGCATAGTGATAACAGTGTAATTATCAAACATTATTCTATGACATCTTAATTTTAGTGAAAGATTAAATATAACTTTTACAAAATAATAAATAATATTATTATGTTTATTTTTAGTGTTTGTTTCTTAAACTTTTTCCATAGAGTCACCTAGAATTTATTTTGTCTAATCATAATCATATGAAATATTGTTATGTAGGTAAATATCCATTTGTTTATATAGTATATTTTTAATAATCAAAGACTCTCATATACTTAAAATTAAATCATAACTGAAAACTAAACTTAAATATTTAGTTTCCAGTTATGATTTAATATGATACATATGATATACCACATATATATGTCATATATATTTGTGTGTGTATATGAGTCCACTTTTCTTAGTTGAAAGTGTTATTATTACACACTAAATTATGTTTGAGGACTATAAAAGACATATGATATATATTTGAGAGTATAACATTATTTCTTGCTTATGTATCCTCTCTCCAAGCATTTCAGTGTGATCACCTTACTTTCTTTGAAATTCGTGGCCTCGTTTTCTTTATTACAATTATAAACACATGTATATGTAAGCATATGTGAGTATATGTGTGGGGTGAAAGAGAGAAAGTGATTTATGAAATATCAGTCTAATGAAAAACAAAAAAACAGAAAACTAGATCCAGTGTGTCTCTGTATGTGTGTGTAATAATAGATTCAAGCTAGAAAGACAACTTTTGCTAAACATGTATTAATCAATAAATTTTACAAAACCGTCTTTCAAGAGTTCACTGCTTTGATAATTTCTGCATCTTTATCCTAGCAGAATGATCATGGCTTTAAGAGCATAATGCATAGCTATAAAATGTGAATAAAGTGTTGCATGGATCTATTTTTCTTGAGTAATATTTATTCATGAACTTTTTTTTTTCTGTTTCAGAAAGGCACTTTAACATATGCTGGTTAAATTTTGTCTTCTTGTTACATCCTAATTCTGTTTTCATTCAGTTCGGTAGCTTTATAGCTTCAAGCTAAAAAAAGATATTTAAAATCTTGAGAGAAATGATTCACACTTTCTTTGGCAGCTAAAGTTACAGTCTTTGCCTTTTGCTCACTCCTTGAGTTTGATGAACTAAAAAATTAAGACAGACTTATCACATGTGCAAGCCAAATGCTTTTCGTTTTCATATTGACAACACAATTAATTGCTTGTGTCTTCTCAGAGAAAAGTCACTCATTTCTGTTGCTACATGGTTTTCATAGACTAAAAGTAATGGAGACTGTCTTTAGAACACCGTTCTATTTTTCTTCTTTTAATGTGATGCTTGGCTGTTTTGTTTTTTTGTTTGTTTGTTTGCTTGTTTTTGTTTTTCTGTTGATGAAAATGAAAAGGTCATTTAGCAGTGATGGCTGTGTAGCTTGAAACACAAAAGCTTACACCTGGCTTCTTTGAATATAAACATGCTATGTCCCATAAAGCATAATTAAGTTTGGTACTGTCAAGGGAAATTATTTGGGGTCAATTAGAAACTGTGATATATCTACAGATATAAGACAACCACTCCCAAAAGAAAGTGAAATATTTAATTGTTTGGTTGATGTTGTGGGCAAATTAATTTTATGTGTACATATGTATTAAATGTGCACTTGAATGTGTAGCTGTGAGTCCATACACGTGAATATGAAAAAGGATTTTAGATATCCTGGTCTATTACTTTCAACTTTCTTCTTCTTAGACAGTGTGTTACTGATGCTGTAGGTAGGCTTCTTTCTCTGCCAATGACAGCTCTGAATGTCTAAGCTCCTGTGTGGCATCTCCTTTAAACATATTGCATTAAATTCTACATAACACAGGGGTAAGAAGTCATTATAGCAGATGCATTTTTTCCTCATATAGGTTAAACATATCTCTATGAAAGTACAATGTCTCTGTCATATGTGTTACATATGTGTCTTGTCAAATACCATTTTCAAATATTAAAGTGAATTCTAGTACCACTGTTTAAAATTCCAGTAATATAACCTTCAGACTGAACTTGGGCATAACTCTGAGTCATTTAAGCCCATATGCACAGTTTCATAAAATATTTATGGGGCAGTATATAAAGTAATAAATAAGAAATCATGGTCGCCTGCTATATCCTTCCTCTGAGTGCCACCAGCTCTCCCCATCCAGGGGACGTGGTCGATTTGATAACCTATGAGCATATATAGGGGGAGGAAGTCCCCCTCAGTCACAGTCATAGGGGAGGGGAGTAACGGGAAAATGAGAGGAAGGGAGGAATGGGAAGATACAAGGGACGGGATAACCATTGAGATGCAATATGAATAAATTAATAAAATTAAATTTAAAAAAAGAAATCATGGTCAGAAGTATGAAACCAAGTTCACTTGTGTTTGTTATTATTATATTCCTGACAAGACCTGATATCTGTTGAGGAAGATATCACCACTGTCTTTGTGGACCTAAAAATTTAGACAAATTTTCTAATAATGACATCAAAGAATTATCAACATAATGTTGAAGCTGGATAATCGCATGCCTTCAATGTCAGTATTTGGGAAAATGAAGCTGTCTCAATGGTTTTGAAAACAGCCTGGTCCGGATAGCCAGTTCCAGGAAGTCCAGAGATATATAGTGATAGCTTGTCTCAAACAAATAGTACTACAAAACAACAACAACAACAATAACAACAGCCCCCAAAAGTGAATAGTAAGATAAAGGAGCAAACAACTTTTTAGAATCCAACAAAGAAAAGAAAAAAAAAAGACCACTTCTGGACAAAGATCCCTAAAAGTTTATGAGAAACAATTATCTTTAAGGAGAACATTTCAATATTGAAAAAGAAGTACTCAACAAGTAATGATTATGATGTCAGGGAGAAAACTTCTGGGTGTTAGAACTATCGTGGTATAGAAAGAATATTTATAATAATGCTTGAAATTAATTTGGACTGGAATGTAAAGACGTTTCACTGCCCTTTGAAAAATAATTCCTGAAAGGCAAATGTAGGAATATTCATTGATACAATCTGAGAGAAGGCAATGTGCCCATCTGGACTGCAGCTGATGAGTGGAATTATCATTAGCAGTATAAGCTAGATGAAGCACAATTTGGCATGAAAAATAAATCCTTTGAAAATTGATCATTTTGAGATACATATTTTATATTTTTCATGCTTATTTTTTTTTTGCCAAATCTAGGTTAGTGGCTACCATTAGCATGTTTAAAAACTATCCCATGATCTACCAGGATTACCCTAGACATATGGCACACATTATATGTTTATTAACACAGATTATTTCCTCTATATGCCTATGGACATTTTTCAAAGGCCTTTTGGAAGAGGCAAGTTTGTGAATTTATCATGTTTGTAGGAAATTAGCATCCAAAACAGACTGAGCTAGGGGGCATTTTTTTTTTTAATAATCAGAAGGCAATCATATTTATACATTCAAAGTTCTTTTATGTAGCTCAACTCTCCTTGTGATAAGCTCTACAACATTGCTTTGGTTAATCAGGGACCAGAGACATTTTTGTCATTATTTATAAAGTAGTTATAGGGAAAATGACAATCCCTGGTGTTTTATAACCAAATTACTAAAATATATGGTTAATTTGATATAGTGATAGAAGTAAAATGTTTAAAAATATTTTATACAGATCAAGGCAATACATAGGTTTACTATAAAATAATTTGTGGGAATGTTAAGAATCCATTTTAACTTTAGGAAATATGTATGTCAAGTAGTAGTCTTCATTTCTTACATGAGTAATCAACAATAATTTGCTGGACCTTTCCTTCTAGTGGAATGTATCCTAAACCACTCCTTATAAAGATTTTAAGAAGAAGGGGTTATTTTTGCCAATTTTTGCTTTCTTCCTTGTTCTCTGACATAATATCTTAGAACAAATCTGTCTGGGTTTTGTCAATGGAAGAAAACAAACTGAAACAATTAAAGAAAAAAAAAAAAAACAACCAACCAAAAACAAACAAACAAAAACATCTTGAGAGGTTATAAAGTAGAGATTATATGTTAGGAAGTTGAACTGATATTTTTCTTTTTTTTTTATTTCAGGAAAACTAGAAGTTTTATTTTATTTTATATTTCATTTTTCTTTCTTTTTACTTATCTTTTTTATTATGTTCTTTTAACACATACACATATATATTATTACACACAAATAAAACAAACTACATACAGCAGGAAGAACCACAAGACAATCAAGAATTCTATAAATGTTACATTCATAGTGATTTAGCTATTTGAATTTGACAAACTTGAGGTAAACATCTTTCCTATCTTGTTGGGTCTAAATTTGTAAATGAAGATTAATATCTATCACATCCCATCTCTATTAACTTAAAACATCTATCTTGATCTAAAAACATCTTTACTCCTAACCTACTAAGCATAAATTGAAGACTAAACTATCTGGTCTTCACCCCCATCAGATATTTGAGAAGGAATAAAACTTAAATATCTGAGTGAACCAGAAGTGAAAGTTAGAAGATTCAAAAATGAAAAAAAAAAAATGATTGAGACAGTTTACTGCCTGAACCTACCACTCTCTATGACATTGGAGCATCATCTTCAGCCTTCCGGCCCAATATATCTGACAGAAATATTTGTGAGGAAGGAACTATTGAGGACTTGCTTACCCTGTCTTGGTTGAGTTTGGCCGTCAACTCTGCCTGCATCTAAACTTCCCTAATTTTAGACAGAATTCTGTCTGTGGCAGAAATGATGACATTTTGCCCAGTGGCTGGGCAAATTTGCTACATTTAATGCCAAACTCTCTGAGGCTTTTGAAGACCTTATTTAGCTATTTTGCCTTATATATCTATAGAATCATATCCATCTATTGGACCTAGAATATGTATTCTTGTGATAAATGTAGACTAGGTTTTGACATGACCATAATTTGCATCAGTATACAAAATTCAATACCACTGAACTAAAAAATAACCTCATTTTGAGTAATAATGAATGCCTTGAGATGAGGAGTAATTTATTTATTTAGTCAGCCTGATCCCAGTCCCTTCTCTTATGCCCCCTTAACCTATCCCCTTTCCTCATTCTTCTCAGAGACTCACCCTAGCATCTCTAATTACAGCAGGACTAATTGCATCTTCCTCCATTGAGGTTAGACAAGGCAGTCCAGTTAGGAGAATGGGATCTGCAAGCAGGCAAGAGAGTCAGAGACAGCACCTCTCCCATTGTTAAGGGACCCACATGTTGACCAATCTGCATATCTGCTACAAATGTGTAGGCGTTCTTTGTTATTGCTGTGCATGATCTTTGGTTGTTGGCACAGTCTCTGTGAACCACTATTGACTCTGGCACAAATAAGTGAATATTAGCCATAAAGTACAGGAAAATCATGCTACGAACCAAAGAAGTCAAGGAGGACTCAATGGAAGACACTTGAATCTCACTCAGAAGAAAATTAAAATAGACATTTGAAGTGTAAGGAAGGAGGGAACGGGATAGGACTGAGTGAGGATGATAATGGGGGAAGGTTATCAGGTGTGGGAAGAGCAGGGTGGGAGTGAGGGAGTAGGGAGGGGGACTTGGAGAGAGAACAGAAATCTGTGGGAAATCTTAGACAGGTGAGGGTTCTAGGAGTCTATGAAGATAGCTTTAGCTGAGACTCATAACAGTGGTGGTGTTGGGGTAAACAGACTGAAGTTGCCACTTCCTGTAGCCTTCCAGTAGAGGAAGGGGGACACCAATACACCCATAAAACCATAGATGCAAAATGTGTCTTTCCTACAAGAGGTGCAGGATAAAGGTGGAGCAGAGATTGAGGGAATGACAAACCAACTTGGAACTCACCCCATGGGAAAGGACAACTCCTGCCACTATTAGTAATATTTTGCTAGGCTTGAAGATAGGACCCTAGTTAAGTCTTCTGAGAGGCTACATCTGATGTAGAGATGCAGAGACCCACAGACAAACTATAAGCTGAGATCAGAGAGTAGGAAGAAGAATAGACGGAGCCGGAGGGGTCAAGGACACCACAAGAAGATCTACCGAGATTCTTCATTTGACAAGATTTTGAGGAGAGCTTCTATTCTCTGAGGAACACATTCTGTGTGCTTAGATACCGAAATAATTTTTTAATGATTTGTCTATTTGTGGAAGACAGCCTGAGCTATACAGTACGTACCAAGTCTGCCATGTTTACAAAGTAAGATGTCTCCCAAACCAAAGAAAAAAAAATATCTATTCTTCTACTGTTGGACATTTAGGCTGTTTCCATGTTCTGGCTATTATGAATAAGGCTGCTATGAACATGGTAGAGCAAATTTTCTTGTTGTGTGCTGGAGCATCTTCTGGGTATATTCCAAGGAGTGGAATAGCTGGGTCTTGAGGAAGCCCTATTCCCATTTTTCTGAGATAGCACCAGATAGATTTCCAAAGTGGCTGTACTAGTTTGCATTCCCACCAGCAATGAAGGAGTGTTCCTCCCTCCCCACATCCTCGCCAGCATGTGGTGCCGCTTGAATTTTTTATCTTAGCCATTCTGATGGGTGTAAGATGGAATCTCAGAGTTGTTTTGATTTGCATTTCCCTGATGACTAAGAAGGTTGAGCATTTCTTTAAGTGTTTCTCAGCCATTTGATATTCCTCTATTGAGAATTCTCTTTTTAGTTCCAAGCCCCATTTCTCAATTGGGTTATTTGGTTTGGTGGTGTTTAATTTCTGTGGTACATATACACTATGGAATACTACTCAGCTATTAAAAACAAGGAATTCCCAAAATTAGTGGATGAATGGATAGAGCTAGAAATGATCATAATGAGTGAGTTAACCCAGAAGCAGAAAGATTCAAATGGTATATACTCACTTTTATCTGCATACTAGCCCAAGGGGCATGTCCCACTAAAGCCTTCACTTACCAGGAAACTGGGAAAGAGGGAAGGACATCCTATTGAGACTCTAAATGAGAGAAGCATGGGAGAATAGCAAAGTAGAAGGATCCAGAGGGTCCTAGAAACCTACAAGTAGAACATTATGATAGGCAGATTTGGGCCCAGGGGTCCTGCTCAAACTAAGGCACCAGCCAAGGTCAATACAGGCGGTAAACTTTAAACCCCTACCCAGATCTGGCCAATGGTTAGAACATTCTCCACAGTTGAGTGGAGAGTGGGATATGACTTTCTCACATACTCTGGTGCCCCATATTTGACCATGTCCCCTGGAGGGGGAGACCTGGTGGCACTCAGAGGAAGGACAGCAGGTTACCAAGAAGAGACTTGATACCCTATGAGCATATACAGGGGGAGGTAATCCCCCTCAGGAACAGTCATAGGGGAAGGGAATAATGGGAAAATGGGAGGGAGGGAAGAATGGGAGGATACAAGGATGGGAGAACCATTGAGATGTAACAAGAGTAAATTAATAAAAAAAAAAAAAATAAATGTGCTTTCCCACAGGTTTGTAGACTCTAGTGAATTCTTTTGAAAACCATACTATTCCTATTATGTGGAACTAAAAGTCTAGAATTATCTCTTTTATTACATCTTACCTCTACGGATGCCTTCTTTAAAACGTATTGAGAATTTAATAATGCTCATCTTTGAGTAAAGGGTAATTGTAATTATGCTGTATATATTGCTGTATTGGTATATAACTTAATAACAAGTCTTCGAAACTTATTTCAGGTTATTTTTTAAAACTTCTAAGTAGTTCTAGTAATATTTTCTTTCCCTCAAAGTTTGTTTGGTACTTCAAAACCCAAGTTGAACCATAATACTTTCCCCCTCAGTATCATCATAGTACCAGCTTTATTTTCAATAGTCTTCGCTTTTCATTTCCTCAAAGGTCACATTTAATGTTATTTCCTATACTTCCACCAATGTTTTTTCTGCTTTGTTTTCTTTTTTAAAGTTACCCTGTTTTTTTTTTTTGTTTCTTGAATATTGCTAGATATGATCTACTTGCCATTAATATGACTCATTTTTATCACTTCCTCAAGTTATTTTTCCTGTATCATTCATTTTCTGAAAAAGGTGAATAAGGCTAATCAATTTAATATCTTAGCTTAAACAATTCCGCTCTATCTTTACATTTAAATTTTTATCACAACTTCCTGATAAATAACTGATTGAAAGAGGGTGTTTGTTAAATGTTTGGTATAAACTTTTTAAAAACTAAAATTTTATTTATTTTGGTCATTGTATTACCACTGATTTAATCAATGTAACTAAATGGAGCTTGACATCCTTTAGTGTTAGTAAAATGTATGTTAAATACTTTGATCAGAATATGGATTGGAAGGCAGGCACAGTTTTACTAAATAGCATAGCAAGGATTTTTAGAGTAAGCTGTAAAAAAAAAAAAAAAAGGGAGGTAAGAAATCAGCAGGATGGAAAAAACCAACAACATGTGGAAGTCAGAATAAAAGGAGGTTTTAAAATAATCTAGATGTTTGGGGAGAGCTTAAAGGAGACAGTTGTTAATACTGAGGCCTAATAGCTAAGCATGCCTCTTAGCTGGCTTCTCAGAATGTACTCATAAACCTGCAAGCTCTAAAACAGAAGCTCATCTCCAAGAGAAATGAGAATTGCATCCCATCAGGAATGAAATGGTTAATACAAGAGAAATATTTGTAGATTAAAGGTCAAGAGTAGAAAGAGTCTACTCCACTACATCTCAACATTAATAATAAATGAAAGTTATGTGACAGGAATTATGAAAAAGCAAGTAAGGAAGGAAAATAACTGCACATGTGATAAGTAGCTTTGAAAAAAAGACTCTGGGAATTTTCAAAGATTAAGCCTGTACAGTTAAAACTGAGTAACTCAGCAAGATGTGGGCCTGGAATTGCATCAAGCTGGAGCTTTGCCTACACGAATGTGGCTAAATTCAGGAAATGGTCCACATGACCAAATGATAGGACTCTACTTGCCCAGGACTTATAAAACAAAGAAAAAACATAGCCAGCAAACTTCTCAAATGCGTTCTAATATCTGAAAACATGTAAGACTTGAATTCAGAAATTGGGGTAGTATTCTTTAAAGGAACTAGAATGCCTGAGTTAGGAAGGGTGGTGATGCACTTTAATGGCAATGTTTCAGGGTGCCCCAATAATTGGAGATGGTTATGGAGCCAAGGAGTTAACGCAAAGGAACAGAGGCTACTGTTGGCTTTTACATTTAAAGAGATGGGATACCTGTACCTCCAACTATGTCTTAACAGAGTTCTTTATTTCTCCATATCTTAAGTAGTAATAGATCCATCTGCATTCACTAGTCTTCTTTCTTGAATGCTAATTATTTGGTAAAACAGTATGCTATGTTAAACTAAAGTCTTTAATCATTTTTGAAAGCCTGCCTGTGGTTGATAAAGTGTGTCAAGTTTGCTGGTCCTGTATTTTTTTCTTTTGAGAAATGTCTACTTAGTTTCTAAGACCTTTTGTATATTTGATTTGAGGGTGTATAATTTTTTAAAGCTCCTTTTATTTTTTAGATAGTAATCCGTACCCTGATGTGAATTTGACAGTTATTCCTCAATCTCTGGACTGTGTTTACACTGTAGTGATTGTTCCCATCACTATGCAAAAACATTCCAACATAGTATATTTTGTGTAATAGTTTTGTGTAATATCATTTGACAGTTTTCAGAGTTCTTTGCACAAAATTATTCTTATCCATACATTTTAATGTATTTTACTTACTTTTAGATCTTACACAAACAATTTTGATTCATTTTGAAAGTATTTCTATACAACATAAGGAATACTGATCATGTTTCATTCATTCCACATATCCAGTTTTCTTAGTCCAATTTTTAATGAAACTGTCTTTTGAAAAATGAATGCATTTAACTTTGTTGAAAAATATATGGCTGTATAAGTGTGTTTTCATTTCTTGGTCCTTTATTTTATTCCTTTGGCTTGTATATCCATTATGTCAATACCAAACAGGTTGTTTGGTTTTTATTGTTGTTGTTTTGTTTTGGTTTGGTTTGGTTTTGGTTTTGTGTGTGTATGTGTGTGTGTGTTTCTATGACTCAGCTGTGTAATTTGTTGTAATATAGTGACTCATTCTGCATCATTATTTCCCTTTACAGATACTTTTGGGGTTCCTTGTGTTTCCACAGGAATTTTAGGATTTTTCTTTAGTTTTCTGAAGAATTTCAATAAACTTAACTGATTATTGTACTGAATATGCAGATGACTTTTTCTAGTATAAACATTTTCACAATATTAATTTTGATTTTATGTATTTTTGATGAAAGTGTGTTTCATATCTCAAACACTTTTGTTGAAGTTTCTGTTATATTTTATGTTTAGAACCATGAACAATGGTGTTTGAAAATATCGATGCTTTTATTATCCTTACTAATTGTGTCCACCTTTTCCTCTCTGATGTTACAGCTGTAGTTAAGATTCTAAATACTCCTCTGAATAAAAGGAGCAAGCATGAGATATTTTATCTTGTCTATTGTTTTAGGAGAAATATTTTCTCTGGTGCCTCACATTTGACCATGTCCCTTGGAGGGGGAGACCTGGTGGCACTCAGAGGAAGGACAGCAGGCTACCAAGAAGAGACTTTACACCCTATGAGCATATACAGGGGGAGGTAATCCCCCTCAGGAACAGTCATAGGGGAGGGGAATAAGGGGAAAATGGGAGGGAGAGAAGAATGGGAGGATACAAGGGATGGGATAACCATTGAGATGTAACAAGAATAAATTAATAAAAAATTAAAAAAAAAGAAATATTTTCAGTTTTTTTCCCACTTGGAGTTACATTTACTATAGTTTTATCAGAGATAGCCTTCATTTGTTGAGGTAAGTACCTACTGTTCCTCAATTCTTCAGAATATAATTAATGACATAATGTAAATTTTGAGGAATTTTTATCTGTGTCACTTTGAGATGATCACATATTTATCCTTGAATCCTGTTTTATGTTGTATTGTACACATTTCTTATTATGTTTTCAAACAACTTAGGATCCATGAAAGAAAAACCAAATTAGTCATAGTGGATGATCTTAATAGGTTGGCAAACTCAATTTGCAAGTATTTTATTGACAGTTCTTGTATCTTTGCTCATTGGGGACATAGGTTTATAGTTTTCCTTTTTTGTTATATCCTTATCGAGTTTCAGGATCAAGATAATACTGGCTTCAAAGAATGAGTTTTATACTGTGCTTTTTTAATAGTACATTTTTATATTCTCCTGATTTAATTTTGGTAGGTCCTATGTGTCTAAAAACACGTCTTACTTCCTCATGTTCTAGTTTTACAAAGTTTAAGTTTTCAAAAGCATTCCTCAATGTTATTACAAATTACATTGGAAGCCACTATGACTTCTTCCAAATCTCTAACATTGTTAATTTTGTTTGCTGTTTCCGTCGGTTAAGAGTTTGTCAATCTTATTTATATTTTCAAAGAAAAAGTCCTTGTTTTCATTTGTTTGATTGATTGATAGGGTAGTTTGAATGAGAAGTGTCCCTACAGGCTTATGCATTTCAACACTTGGACCATAGTAGTAGTCCTAATTGGCACTAATTTGGAGAAGTCTAAGAGCTATGGCTTTGCTGACTGCAGGTGGCAAGCAGAGGAAGGACAGCAGGTTACCAAAAAGAGACTTGATACCCTATGAGCATACACAGGGGGAGGAGGTCCCCCTCAATCACAGTCATAGGAGAGGGGAGTAAGGGGAAAATGGGAGGGAGGGAGGAATGGGAGGATACAAAGGATGGGATAACCATTGAGATGTAACAAGTATAAATTAATAAAAACAATTTCAAAGCCCTTTAAAAAAAGTGCATGTAATCAAACATCTATTTTGCTTTCTGTTTTGTGTTTGAGCTTGTGCGTATATGCACTCAGCTTTCTGCTTCTGCAGCCATGTTATGCTTTTTTGTGAAGATGGATGATATAACCCTCTGGAAATGTAAGCTAAGTTAAACTTTTTCTTCCATCAGTTCTGTTTGCTCTTGGTGGTTTTTAAAAAATATTTTATTTTTGTACGTATACATACATATATGTATGTATACCTATGGCAAGAAGAACCATGACACAATCAGGAATCATATAAATGTTACATTCTTAGTGTTTTGGCGTCTACATTTCTGAATGTAAATCAATCTCCATCACATATTGTCATTTTCAATTAAGATCACCTATCAAGACCTAAAAACATCTTAACTACTAAACAATTAAGCTTCACTGTAAAACTAAGCTACCTGGTCTTCAACTCCCTCAGAGACTTGAGAAAGAGTAAAGTTGATTATCTGCGTATGCACGAGTGCAGGTTAGTAGCTTTCCAAATGAAAAGATGGCAGGGACAGTTTTCTACCTGTTTAGTCACCAAAACACTCTCTATAACATTGGAGCATCTTCTTCAGACTTCTTAATCCTAGAAGCTTTTAGCCTCTGTACAATCTAACCTAGTCCTAGAAGGTTTTTGGCCTCTGACACTTATGGCTTAATGAGCTCACACTTATTTGTTCTTTCTGAGCTCTGGGTGGCTGGTGCAATTCAGCTGTTCTGGCTCAAATTCTTCTCCCAGCTGAACTACTTAATCTGACTTCTCTCTCAGGCCTGAGTTACTCTGCTTGGCCTCAAACAAACACAGCAATCTGCTCTACTCTTCTGGATTCTTCTCATTTTCTGGCTCGTTTTGTCTTCACTTGAGTTCTCTCTCTGCAGCACATCTCTCTATTGCTGCCCTGGTGAAAACTTCCTTTCTCTGTAAAACCTCTTAAGGAGATTCCCTTTCCTCTCTTTTCTTGTGAGAGTTGGGAGAATCCTATTCTGTGAAATCCTCTCTGATACATCACCTTTGAGGTACTTCCTTCCACCAACTAACTTCACCTTTGTTTGGGATTAAAGGCATGTATCACCATGCCTGGATCTAAGCTTTTCTTTACCTTGTACTTGCTCTATACCAGGCTGGCCTTGAATTCAAATATGTTCATCTCTGTCTCCTGGACTAAAGGCATGTTTGTATCCTAGCTGAGGATCACACAGTCCTAGGAGATCTTTCAATGTGATCTCTTGCCAGTCAGCTCACATTGACGTAGAAGGTCTTTGGATGTGATCTCTTGCCAGAACAGCCATGTTCTGAATTAACATTCCTCTACATATAGTGATTACTGCTCTATTCATAATACTTAAAAAATGGAAACAACCAAAATGTCTTTCAACTGACAAAAGGATAATGAAAATATGGCAATATACCCTATGGGATTCTAATATCCTTTAAAAGTGAAATCACGAGCTTTTCAGGTCAATGGATTGATCTAGAAAATATAATGTTGAGTAGCCCAGAAATACGTATGTTGAATAGTCTCTCAAATCTAAGGCAGCAAGCACCAAGTCTTCATATCTAACTACTTATCTTAGAGTGACCACAATAACCAGAGAAGAAAAAGTGACATTGTCTGTGTGGGGCTTGAAGGACCAATAGAAAGGATCATAGCAATATATACATTATCTTATGGGAGAATGGAGGTGTCTCTGTCTAATCACAGCCATCAACACTAATACAGAAAAAGGAGGGAGGAGAGTAAATAATAATAAGGATCTCTCAAAAGTAAAAAGGAACCTTACTATTTACCTAAGAATATCTGCAGTGCACATAAGACTTTATAAAGATGTGTATAATTTAAATAAAATTTCCTAATCTGGGATAACAACACCTCCTTCAAGATCCAAATATCATCTAACAAATATCCCAACACTAGATGTGAAAATCTTTCTTTAGAGTTTTTGATCTGGGTTGTCCAAGTACTTGCTATTGCCCCATGGAGGTAGAAGATAAGACCATATTGAAGAAGATACTATGTACTTAAGACATAAGGCACAGAGACCACTGAGCTAGAACTAGTCTGAAAACTCCTTTCTTGAGGACTAGCTTTTATCAAACCAGAGGGCACAATGTGAGCTTTCAAAGGAGAAAAGCAAACATAAGTCCTACCCAACTATGATGCTTATGAACCATAATGACAACCATCTTGAAACAATAACTGCGGTGTCTCAACAAATGCATATATAGCTTGGCAGAAGCCAACATCTCTGTAACTGGATGCAACAAGAGAGAAATCATGTCTGGTACTGGGAACCTAGTCTATTTGCCAGGATAGTGGAGTCATAGATCAAACAGGAGGGTCAATAACTACCACTCTACTAAACAAGAATAATACCTCAATTTATCCTAAATGTTTGTTCTTATAGATGAGTGTAGGCCTCACCCCGAATGAAGGAAACTTCTTTTTTGTAGCAGACAGTGACTCAGTTTTAGTCATTCTTCTCCTAAAGATAGCAGCCGTAGAGCTGTACAGCATACAGAGTAAGAAAATGGCAAAAATAGAATGTAATAAATTTTATGTCTGCTAATATCCATACCAATGCATCCCTATTATTATTTTTCTTTATTTTCTTTAAATTTGGAGCTTTTAACATAATTATAGTATTCACCTCCTCACTTTACTCCCTTCAAGCCCTTCCTCATATACCTGAATGTTCTCTGTTGAATTATTGGCTCCTGTTTTCACTAACTGTTACTGAATATATCTATGTATGTGCAGCATATTATACTTTAAATATAACCTGTTTGGTGTCTATACTATTCCTTGTAGGCATGTTTTTAGGGCTGATTACTTGGTATCGCACAAACATTTTGTTTGCTCTTCCCCATGAAACACAGTTTACTCAGTTCTCAGAACTCATTAGCTCCTTACAGTTATTGTGTAGGATAAATCCACAGGCTACTTTGCCTTGTCTATTGTTGTCACCCTTCTCCAGGTCATGTTGACATGCTTCATTATTTGTATTGTTTTTAAATATGACAGTAGAATTCTAATATACATCTGTCTAGTTACTAATTCACATATAGACATTACTACTTTTGTTTATATTTTCCCTTGTTCTCAGGAAAGTCAGCATTTCTAAATGATTTGCTTTTGTTCCAGATTAATCATATCACATCTCTTCACTCCACACATTTTACCCCTGTTGACTCTCAGTCAGATTGAAAATAATGTGTTATGAGTCCATGTGTACTTACTGTATTTTCTCCTACTGTATTATAGTCTCCTGGATATTCATATGGTTGTTCTTTTTTAATTTTTAAAATTGTTATTATATATTTATTTATATTACTACACATATATAAAATAAACTACATATAGCAATAAAAACCACAAAAATCAGGACTTATATTAATTTTGCATCCACAGCATTTTGGCTATTTGTATTTGGCAGCCTTGAAGAAAATATCTTAACAATCTTAGTGAATCTAAATTCTGAATGTAAACCAATATTTATTATATCTCATCTCTATCAACTTAATACATCTATCTAGACTTAAAAATATCCTGAGCCCTAAACAACTAAGCTTAATTGTAAAACCAAAATATATAGTCTTCAACTCAATCAGAGACTAGGAAAGGAATAAAATTAATTATCTGAGTAAAAAGGAAGTGTAGGTTAGAAGCTTCTAATGTGTAAAAAATGACAGAGACAGTTTGCTGCCTGAACAGTCAAACAAAATTCTTTATAATGTTGGAACATCATCTTCAGCCTCCTGGCCCAATATATCTGAGAGACATATTTGTGAGGCAGGAACTATTGAGGACTTGCTTACCCTGTCGGGGCAGAGTTTAGCTGCCAACTTTGCCTGTATCCAAGCTTATCCATTTTTAGGCAGAATTCTTTCAGTGGACAAAACTAGGACATTTTGCCCATTGGCTGGTTTGCCACATTTGAAGCCATCTTCCTAAGGAGGTTCTTTGATGCTCATCATCTTCTTTGAGGTAGGCTGGGTGTTGCCATGTGTTAGCCTGTCTTATTGTCAAAGAATCTTTAAAATAATAAAAAAACATTCTTATTTGCCATATTATGTAGGTCTCTTGGATTTTTGAAGAACTTATCTAACTAATTTACCTTATCTATCTATAGATATCTATAGAATCATATGTATATGTTAAGACTAGGATGCAGATTCTTGTGATATAAATAGACTAGTAATTGATATGACCATGATTTGATCAACTAACAGTTAACTTATGTAACTTGCTTATCCTAATCAGCTTGCCAAATAGGCTGGAAGAAACAGTAAGACAATGAAGCCTCATTTCTCTTAAGGGGTGTTGGAAAGGTTTTTGGTTGCTTTCTTGGGCTATAGATGTTTATTTTCATTGTGGTTTGGTTATAAGTTACTATTGGTTTTATTCAGAGAGAAAATGAGGTTGAATTTAAGGAAGTCTATTTTCCCTTATCTTTCTTTCTTAGGTTTGGAGATAGAGGTTGAAAAGAAAGAAGGGGTAATATACAAATATACAGGAATGCTAGGACTAAAAGTAGATTATTGAATCTTCTTCTCAGCTAAAGGCCTTAATTGTTACTTATAAGGTTATTTTTAATTCATATGTAGACAATTTGGTATAATGATGCAAAATAAGGTTAATTTTGATACATTGGTATAGGATTCAAATTTAAGATTATTATTCATATCGATTATATATATTTCTACTTTAATATGAGATGTTGTATCCATACAACTCAAGTAGAGTACATGGTTTACTTCCGTATGGTTGTTTTCAATGAGAATGTCAGCAATAAGCTATTCATATAGTGATCATTACACCTACACCTGCTTTTTGGAGTCACAGTATGTTATAAATATTCTTTCACATTTATTGTACTGTCTGAAATAATTTTTCTACCATATTGGTATTTTAGCTTCTCGACCAGGATAAAAAAGCCCCATATAGTATATTGATTATTTGTTCCATTATATCTAGTATCCCTGTATGGAAATATGCATCTGCAAGTAACTACTTAGAAAATGTTGTGTTTACATAACAAGAATAGAGTAAACAGTTAAAAATTAAAGACAGTTCTGTGAACTTCTCATAAATCAACACATTTTAGGTAGTTTTTCTAAGAAAAAAAATAAGTTGGATATTTCCCTGATATGTATTGCAAATGAGACTAAGCGACCCTAGCATAAATATCAGGAATTTCTTTCCAAATATTCATGAAGAATTTGTAATTCATTTGATTCTTTGCAGGATTTCTAGAAAAGTGCAAATATGAGGATTAAAATGATTTTCTTTCTGTTAAAATCAAAGCGGATTAGATTTAGCAATATTCTAAAGAACTTAAGCAAGTCATGGTTTGGGGATGTTTCTACTTGAGAGACTCCTGAGTATTACTTAATATATTTTATTTTAGAATAAGAATTAAGTAAATCTCCTACATATACTTTAGTCATAAGCCTTTTACAATAGACCAAATTGCTCAACTCAGAAATAATACTAATGGGTATAGTCTTCAACAGAGTAATTGCATTCAGTGTATTAATACATTTTCTTATTCATATACTAATTCTTTAAGTATGTTTTCACTATATTTTTTTTATAATTTTTGTCACATATTACTTTTGTAACTTATATGTGTATAATTAATTCTTATAGTATTTTAAAGAACAAATACACAAATTTTAAAGGATGCATTTTGGAACTTCTATTTTGTGTACAAACTTTTAAATATTGGGTATCTTTTACACATTTTAAATTTCATCTTTATTTTTTCATTATTTGTATATTATGTTGGAAATAAAGTAAAATATCTATTAACTTTTTGATAGATTCATGTATTTCTAAATGATTAAAAATGTACAAGAGATGTCACGTACAGAAAAAACCCCACAAACATAAACACAGAAGCAAATAAAATATACAGTTGTGGAGTCCAGTTTTTATGGATGCCTCCGAAATACATGGCCTACACCTAAGGCTCAACAACATTGAGGAAGAAGTGGCAGAAAGACAATACAAGTCATAGGAACGTGGTGTTTGCTGTTAGATTTTGCCTCCTAGGAATATCAGAAGCTATACTCATAAAGTCTCAGTGGCATGCCTATACCTGAGCTGAAAAAGTACAATAATGCCAGATATGCTGATATGGATGGAAAACAGTCCAAGAAGACCCATTACTATTGGATATTCCTATTTTTCTTTTCTTTGTCTTCTTTCATCTTCTTAATTTTATCTCTTAATGGTACAAAATATGTTTCCAGTATTGTTGCTAAAACTACTGTTTTTATTTGGCATTTGGTACCATTTGCATTCCACTAGTTGTGATGAAGGAACACTGAATTATTAGTGCATATTGACTTTGTGTCCAGGAACATTGATAACATAACATACTAGTGTCAGTGGCTGGCTTACATTATCTTTTAAATTCTTGTAAAGGGGCTGGGTGTGGTGGCACACACTTTTAATCTCAGTACTTGGGAGGCAGAGGCAGGCGAAGCAATGTGAATTCGAGGCCAGCCTGGTCTACAAAGCTAGTCTAGGATAGCTAAGGCTACACAGTAAAACTTTGTCTCAAAAAACAAAAAACAAAAAACAAAAAAAAACACCCCAAACAAACAAACAAACAAACAAAACAGAACAAAACAAGATTCTTGTAAAGTATAATGAAATCTGAAAGGGAAGATATTTTCCTTCATTTAACTCTTTTTCTTCTTCTTACTTTATCTTTCCCTTTATTTTCCTTAATTAGTTTATTCATATTTGTTGTTTTATAATAATACCAAAACATTACGCAATAGAGACAAGTGCAGATCTTAAAGGGGGAAGTGTTTTCTGCTTAAAGAGACTAAAATGTTAACTGTACTTATTTTGGACATTATCTTTACCACACTTAGAAAGTGCCTTCTTACTTGATTTTTCTATTATATTTAATCAAGTAATCACATCTTCTAAATGTGTTTTAATATGTTTTAAATTGTTCATTTTCTTTTCCCTATAATTTTCAATTCATATTCAAATGTTAAACTTTTCAAATTTTATTAGGCATTCATATATAATATGTTCTATGTATTGCTAAATACAGTATGAAAATTGCTACGTGCTTTAAAATTTGTACCAATTAAGGATAGTTATGCCTAATTTCTTTGTTTTCTAAAGTCAGTCTATGATTTTGAGATGCAATTACTGAAACACTCAAGTGGCAATAATTATGTTCTCTTTCTTTGCTAAACTGTGATTTAATTTCACTTTTAAATGTGACAGAGATCACCATTTGTACATTCTTGATCAAAGTGCACCTAGTGGCAATAATTTTGGGAAATTTAATATTAATAAATTCTAGAATACTGAAGTTTTCTATTTTTTAATGTGCTTGATGTTATAGGCAAGCATAAAAAGTGTATAAAATAATGGTTTTAATGGATTTTTTTCTATCATTTTATATTTGCACATTTTATACAATAAATTCTCATCATAATTGTTCATTAGTAAATGATTCTAATGACTACCACTGACTGGATATTCTTTTCCATCACTCAGTACTCCTATTTTTATTTTCATTTCTTTTTTTAAGTAGAACTTTGTCATGGGAGAGAAATCTTACGAAACTTGCCTTGTGTGTCTATTTTTATTTTGAAGTTAACATAATGGAATCTAGTGCCTTTTATTTTCTTCAAATTACATAATTTTGTGAATTGTTAATGATAAATAACACTCCAATTTATGGTGTGTTTGTGTGTGTGTTTCTGTGTGCACGCGTGTGTGCGTGTGTGTGTGTGTGTGTGTGTGTGCGTGTGTGTACGTCTGTCTGTGAGAGAGGGAGAGAAGGAGATTTTCTTTATCCAGTCATTGCTTTTTCCCCATGTTTATGTAGGATGAAGCTATAATGTGAATATTGTAAAGAGTATATCACAAATACAGATATGAGGAATCTTTTTATGGATTATTATAGTGGACATAGTGATACGCATTATGAAGAGAAGCATGTAGGTGTTGGATTTTCTCATTTACATATCTTTGCCAAAAACTTCTATTACTTCTTTGCTTACTCTTATTATTATATTAATGTAACTTCAAATTTTCATACAAGTGTATATTGTCCCCTGAGTATTTGTCTTCATGTCCCTGAAATTTCCCATTTTTTTTCTCCTGTATCTGTTCCTACTAATCTTCTTTGTTCACAAGGAAAGTTTCACTTCCATTTTCCTGTCACATATAAACACATGAATTTAGTATCTAAAAAAAATCTAGGACCGAAAACTTGACTCATGACTTTCTGAGGATGACTTCTTTTGCTAAATATTCTTATCTACAGTTGACTCCATTTTATTGAAGACAAAATAACTTCATTTTTCTTTGTTGATAAAAATATCTACATAGCATATTTATTATTCACTGTTATGTTGTTGAATATCTTATTTTTTCCATAGTTAAGCAATTGTGAACAGTGAGGTAATAAACTTTGATGTAGAAATTTTAGTTCTATAGTCATTCATCTCCTTGGTAGGGTTTATCCCTAGACTCTTCTTGAGGGTGTTACAAATGACATTTTTCTTTGTTCATTTGTTTGTTTAAGTCCCCTTTAAAAAATCTTTTGTTTTATCTCATGAGCACATTATAGTTTCTTTTTTGTTTGTTTGTTTTGGGTATTCAATTTTTTATTAATTTTTTTATTGTTTTACATATACATTTATATTATCACACACATATACAATAAACTACCTATAGCAAGAAGAACCATGACATAATCAGGAATTATATAAATGTTACATTCTTAGTGTTTTGGCTATTTGTGTTTGTCAGTCTTGAAGAAAACTTCTTTCCTGTGTAGGTGCATCTAAAATTCTGAATGTAAATCATTGTATATCATATCCCATCATTATCAACTCAAAACATCTATCTAGACCTAAAACCTCCTAAACAATTAAGCCTAATAGTAAAACTAAACTATCTGGTCTTCAACCCCATCAGAGACTTAAGAAGAAACAAAATTGATTACCAGAGTATACCAGAAGTGCAGGTTAATAGCTTTTCAAATGAGAAGATGACAGAGACAGATTGCTATCTAAATAGTCACCAATTATAGTCACCTTATTGTTTCTTGTCCTTTACTGCTCCAAGTCATTCATATGCTAGGTTTTCCTAGATATGAATACTAAACAATAAGATGTTAGGATCCATGCATAAAGGGAACATAAGAAATTTGGTATCCTTCCAAACACCTTTGCAACTTGTACTTAGAAAAACACTGATTTGTTAATTTTGGTTTCTCTTTTGCTGAAAGCATTAATTGGACTTAAGAGTTTTCTGACTTGGCTTTGCACAGGTTTTATGAATTCTGTTAGAACCACTCTGAATTCATATGTGTAACTTGAGCCACTGTGTCCAGAAGACATTGCTTTATTGTAGTCATCCATCATCCTTTAGTCTTTCTTTCTCCTGTTCTGGGATGATTTCTGGTGTTAGTCAAGGCAGTATTGGTGATATATATATGTGTGTGTGTGTGTGTGTGTGTGTGTGTGTGTGTGTGTGTGTGTGTGTACGTGTGTGAAGATACATATATATCTTCAAATAATAACACATATCCAATATATGTGTGATATATATCATATATGCACACATATGTATGTATAGAGATGAGATATATCTGACTCATGATCATATCCATAGATCAATATATCTCTCCAACTTCATATAAGAAGCCTCTAATTGACATAGATGGTGATTAGCAGAGGACATAAATTTTGTAGTGTTGACCATTCGACATTCTCTTTTCCTCTGTTCTTTGGCATGCTATGGTTCTTTGTGTTAATTGCCATCTACTGTAGTCATAGGCCATGAGGATGTCTGTGGTTTGTTCTTCTGAAGGAAACAACATGGAAACCCAGGATCAATGCAATGACTGGCTGTTATTGGCAAGGAAGCATCTTTTGCAATAACTGCAAAATCAAATAAGAATGAGAGAGACTGAAGTCTTCTGCAATACTCTCCCACAAAAAAAGAAGAAAGAATTTATACAGGAAACTATTGAATGGAGTTCCCTCCACAAAATATGATAGAGGACCAGGCAGTAGTGGCACACACCTTAACCGCAGCACTCTGGAACCATAGGGAGGCAGAACCTGAGTTTGAGGCCAGGTTCATTTTCAGAGTGAGTCCCAAAACATAAAAAGAATGCACAAAGAAACCTTGTCTTGAAAAACAGGCAATTTAACAAACAAACAAACTCACAACAAAATGAAACAAAAATTGTGATGGGGGGATGAAGTATACCTCTTAACATTTGACGACATTTGTTGGGGGGTCAGGAGTCTGAAAGGACTCAGTCATCTTTAAGGGCCTGGGCACTGGGGATTTGACCAGGGCCCAGTGAGTATATGGGCCACACAAATTGAATTTAGTGTATTGTTCTGAGGTGGCACAAGGGTGGAATAGTGGACTTGGGAGGAAACGGAAGCTCGCCTGCATTCTATGAAAGTCCCAAATATTCAATCAAAATATTAGGTTAGAAAAATACAGCACGTTAAGGCATCTATTATTATTTTTTTTTTATTTCTTTCTTCAATAAAACCAGAGATTTTGGAGTGAACATCAGTGTGAGTCTTCTGTTAGAAGTAAACCTGAAACATAAGCAGACTCCGAAAATATTTAATGTTTTATGAATTAACCATACTAAATGAGTCAAAGCATTGAATTTTACCTTTTAGACTGAGAAAAGGATGTATTAACAGATTTATGAATATCTGGGCCATTAATTCCTATATTATTAGGAAAGTAAGTATCTCCCTTTGGAATGGGAGAAGGTATAAAGTCAGTGAAGAATCCACAGTATTGACAAATGTTGATCGTTTACTCTGTATTCAAATAGCTGTAGTTCTTCTCTTTCCTCTTTAAGTAATATTTAGGGCATGTCCAACACCATCATCTCTCCTTCTAGAGTTTTTTTAAAACACATTTTTATTGAAAAATAAAATAATACATATTACATCTCATTTTCCATCCCATCCCATGCATCCTCCTATTCCTCCCTCCCTTCCGCTTTCACCCCAATCCCCCTTCCCTATGACTATGACTGAGGGGGACCTCATCCCCATGAATATGGTGCTAGGGTATCAAGTCTCTTCTTGGTAGTCTGCTAGAGTTTTAAATAGATTGATCAGTGCAACATTTTGATTATGTTGAAATTGCATTGGAAATACCAAGCCCCAACTCATAGCGCCTGTGAGGAATTGGTAAACAAATTTCTTTCCACTACTGTGCCTAGTTTATAAAGTTAGTCTTTTCATAGGCTATCCTAAATCCTCAACAAAATGTGGAGTCGGATTCAAGATTGGATTGTTTATCAAATTCTTCACCCAATGGCTCAGAATCACCTTCAGACAATGGAGAATATGTATGAAAATTTTTCAGTAAGGGGGTTGAGGGGATCAGAGCCATCACTGGCATAGATACCAGAGATGCTGTTTTTAATTTTGATTTTGCCTGAAGGAGAAAATCTCTCAAAGTGTGGAGAAGTTAGACATTTGGTTGGAGAAATTTTCCAACAGTAAATTGTTTACAGACAAATCCTCACACATTGTTTTCTACATGAGATATGTATGCCTCTTGATCTTTTGTAAGAAACATTAAGCTCCATATCATTCATTTTTTTGAGTCAGAACGTAAAGTAGCAGTGTCCTACCTAATTCTTTTCAGCTGTCAGTAAGGAAGAGTTTGCGTATACATGGTTTGTGTGGTATGAAAAGTGGAGAGCTATAGCTCTACACTCTTTTTCTGATGTGACACAGAAGGTGAGCAGTGGAGAAAAATAATCATAGACAACAACAGCACAAAGATCAGAGTTTCTGTGCATCATAAAGAAAACATTGCAAGATATGTAACTATATGACAACACATCATTTGTGACTAATAACTTCTTTGGGTGTTCTGGGTGTGGGAAAATGTGCATTTTGATGACAGGTGAATTTAGAAAGAAGAGACATTAAGAGCGACATGTAGGTGGTGGTATAACTTAAGTCTCATTTCCTTGGGTATCACAATACCAAGTTGGATATCTGGGGTATTGTCAGTAGTATATTAAGTTCTGAGTTGTTAGAGAGAGACTAGGGGTTACAAGATAAGATTTCCTGTTGTGGAAAGTTAAACTTTGCCTCACTCTATGAATGACTTCACAGGTTCTTCAGATTTAAGTAATCTACCCTGGGATCATGCCTCAATAATTAAAATTAAAAATCCAAATACATCATTACTCATGCACTAACTTTCTATCATCATGCTGTTTTTCTATATTTTCTCATCTATTATTTATCATCTGCTTATCTTCTATTATCTATAATAATCTGCTATAATTACTATTTATCATTTAAATAAGTTTTAGACTATTATCTATCTGCATCAAAAACTTTTAACTAATTATGTATGAGTCTAACTACATATCTATTTCATCTATCTGTCATTTATCATGTATGTATGTATATATGTATGTTCATATGATTTTGGCATCTATAAATAAATGTCTGTCATAAGCTACCACTGTCCATCTTTCTATCATTTATCTCTCTATCCTCTTGCTTTGTATTTATATAAAGCTGGAGTCAAATAATATAAGCTGGAAATACTTAATGAGGTTTTCTAGAATATAGATGTCATATTCTTCAAGCAGTGTTGATTTTTGAGTGCTCATTTGTTTCAGAAAGAAAGTAATCAGATTGTGCTTACAAAGTAATCATTTTATTTTTGGTAGAAATACTAAGTATGGATTTATCATCTTTGCTGTGTTAACTAGAAAGTGAACTTTGAAGGCAGGTGATGTGTCAAGTTGAGACAATATTATATACCTAATATTTTCCTTTTAATCTATCATTTAAAATATTTCTCTGCCAGTTTAAAGTTGAGATGGTTGTTGTAAATTTTGTGCTTTTGTTTTTCAAAGCAAAATTATTTCATGTGTCTTACTTGTCTTAAAGACATAAAAACTTGAAGTGTAAATAGCTGATTTAGGACCATTTACTTCTTAGAAATATTTATTGCAATAAATGTTTATATTTTCTTCTTAATCTCTTTTGTTTATCTGTTTATTGTATTGCACAAAGTGAAATGTTCTTACTTGCATTGGTGCAACAGAAACAATCTTTTTAAAGTTATGTTTTGAAAGGAATGCTTAAACTTTTTTTTATTAATTTATTCTTGTTACATCTCAATGTTTATCCCATCCCTTGTATCCTCCCATTCCCCCCCCCCCATTTTCCCATTATTCCCCTCCCCTATGACTGTTCCTGAGGGGGATTACCTCCCCCTGTATATGCTCATAGGGTATCAAGTTTCTTCTTGGCAACCTGCTGTCCTTCCTCTGAGTGCCTCCAAGTCTCCCCCTCCAGGGGACATGGTCAAATGTGAGGCATCAGAGTATGTGAGAAAGTCATATCCCACTCTCCACTCAACTGTGGAGATTATTCTGACCATTGGCTAGATCTGGGAAGGGGTTTAAAGTTTATGTCCTGTATTGTCCTTGGCTGGTGCCTTTGTTTGAGCGAGACCCCTGGTCCCAAATCTGCCTATCATATTGTTCTACTTGTAGGTTTCTAGGACCCTCTGGATCCTTTTATTTTGCTATAGCTTAAACTTATAAAACTTCATTCTAAAAGATTGCATGCTCTGTACTGTAAGCATACTTTACAAAAATTTGAGAGAAAATTTTATTCCATAGTAAAAAATAAACTCACTAACAATATATTTTATGCTAGCAATAAACTGAAGCTTTTTATAGATATCCAGTGAAAACATTAATAGGCCTAAATTTATGTCTGAAATTGTTTGTTTTATGACTTTGAGACCAAGTGTACATAAAAGACACTTCATGTCTTACCTCACTAACATAACTTTTATTCAGACTTCCCTATATGCAATGCATTTAAGTAAACAAAATATTAATGCAAGATAAAATAGTATATTTTGTACTATAACAGGAAAGAAGATGTCCAACATGTACCACAAATGTAAAAACTGCCAATAAGGTAAGTGACATCAAGGGAGCATCAGCTTGTCATATAGTTTAAGCTAGATACAAATTATATAGGCATGATATCCACGGTTGCTGTCATGGACTAATATTTGACTTTATATATGACAGAAAAGAAGATTTACCTTACTGAGATTTGGGAGTTGTGAATGAGCAAATAAAATATTCTTTAAAGTTTCCAACATGGTATCTACCCTGAAACATTCAAGTTTGACTTGAAGTCACAAGAGCTTAAGCATATCTCTTGATGTGCAACTGAATTGGAAAACAAGACTTTTGGGAAAATGTAGTGTCCTTATGTGTCAGTGATACAGTAAGAAAGAAGTCTAAACATTTCATTGTTTTTTTCCCTAGAGAACAGACAACTAGATAATCTCTGTTACCAAGTCTCACAATTGGCTCATAGGTTGACCTTATGTGTTACTTATATATCCTGATAAATAAAAATAATATAACAACCATAAGATAAATATCAAGGCAATAAAATCAACAAAAGTATTATGTCTGTGTTCTAAGTTAAAATAATTTTAGTATAATGAACAATAGAAAATAGCAAAATGTGTGTATCAGTGTTATATGCAGAAAATAAAAAGAAAAGTAGTTACAATTATTTATATTTTATAAACTAGATACATAATGTTAATAGATTGTGGCTGTTAGATAAAAGGTCAATAATTTACATATGAAACCTCAGTTATTTCAGATAATAATAAGGCTCATGATTAAGCTTATGTATGAACACAATATAACATATATATGTTCTAAATGGCTAAAATGTTTTCCAAAGTCATTCTTTATGAAGCCACTAACTCACAATCATATCTTTGTCTCATAAATAATATGAAATATATATGCCTTTTTTTATAGTATCTGACAAAAACCTCAGTAACAAAATTATACATTGGCAAAACGAATTCTGTAATACTTGTCATTTACTAACTATCGGGATAGATATATGAACATTAGCAGTATCTATATTTATGAGTGATAAGTGAGCTTATATGCCAAACTAATTCACTCTTTCAAATCTCAGGAAAATATTTAATGTTGATAAATACTAAATTAAACCCAGATGTATAGAAAGCTTACTTTAACCTATCATCAAGAAAAACATTGACTCTTTCCCCCATGATATGCAACTGTAAACTCCCTAACTAAAGATCTAGATTTACCTTATACTTTTTGCTACCTATTCATTTTATCTACAACTCCTGCTCCAAAAAAACAGCTTTTGTTTCTTGTAAAAGGGAAACAGCATGTGCTGTTTCCTCAAACCTGTCAATGTACTTTTGGACTCAGCAAATATTGTGTAAATTCAAGAGAATATGTTTCTAGTTTTATAATACAGGTGAACTTCTATATATTCTCACATGAGTAGCTCAGTAATACTAGGTATTCTGCTTCCCACATGTAGCATTAGACTTTGTTCTGTATTCTAATATTTCCAACTGTATGTGCATTCCCAAGAAAGTAACCAACTGTGTTGGTTATCTGGGCAACGTTACAGATTTTCTATGATGTGATTCTCCTCCAACTACAAAAGTGAGTTCTGCCAGTCTTACCACTTGACAAGTATTATTTCCTAAGAAAGATTTTAATTTTGTTAAGCTATTATCTTGCAGTCTTTTTTATTATAATTTATTCACATTACATCTAAATTGAAATCCGCTCTCCTTATCTTCTGTTACCCACCCTCACTCCCTCTTTTGTCCTATACCCCTTCCCTAGACCTGTGACAGAAGGGGACCTCCTCCCCCTACCATACAGCCACAGTATATCAGGATTCATCTGGATAGCCTGCTTCCCCTCCCTGTATGTGCTGCTAGGCATCCCCACAAAGGGGAAGAGATCAGATTTGGGACACCAGACGTCAAGTGAGGCGCAGTCCCTGATCTCTCAACAAAAGTAAGACTATGCTGTCCATTGGTTAGATCTGTACAGGGCGTCTAGATTTACCGCATACATTGCCCTTGGTTGGTGCAACAGTTTGTGCAGGGCACTCTGAGTCCAGATCCACCTTCCTTGATGGTCTCCTTGTGAAGCTCCTGAACCCTATGGGTCCTTCCATCCCTCCCTCTGTTCTTCCATATCATTCTCAGAGCTCTGCCCAGAATCCAGTTGCAAGACCCAGCTGGGTGGAGTCTGTCAGAGTAAATCTATGTTGAGCTAATATCCACTTATAAGTGAGGATATACTATGCTTGTCTTTCTGCGTCTGGGTTACCTCACTCAGGATGGTCATTTCTAATTCCGTCCATCTGTCTGTAAATTTCAAGATTTCTTGTTTTTAATAGCTGAGTAGTATTCCATTGTGTAAATGTACTTAGGAAATCAAATGCAAGATGATGTAAACTGGAAGATGCAGAGAACAGAATAAGGAAATAGATTTAAACATAAGTTAAATTTTTCAAATAAAACCCTAAAAGTAACAATAGGAGCTTCAAAATTCATTTAAATGTCCTAAACTTTTATGAGACAGTTTTATTTTAAACTCACAGCTACAAAATAAGCTGTAAAACTTGAAGAGTACAATTTATCTTTAAATATAAGTAACTCCAAAAGCTTTCATATCTGCTTACCTTTCTTAGAATAGTGATCCACTAGAAAGGAAATGATCCTAAAAAAGGAAATGTGGCACACCGAAGACAGAACATTTAATAAGGAAAGATGATAAAGAGTATACCGGGATTGACAAGGAAGAAGGTAGTAGAACTTCTATGTCCGCAGAAGCACAGACGATATAAATCAGTACAGGAAAGACCAGCATGCTGGGTATTTTGGGAGAAGATATCTCCACTATAAAAATCTCCCTGTAAGCAAGACTCTGACATTTTCTTGATAGACAGTTGATATAGGATGTCCAGTCCTTTGTGTTCAGCATGACCGCTGGAGAGATAGTCTTATGTTGTTGAAGAAGGCAAGCTGAAATTGTCATGGAGAATAAGTGAATAGGTAGCATTTGCCTATGGCTTCTGCTTTCCTTCCTCCCTTCAGGTTCCTGTCTTAGTTCTGTTCCTAATTTCCCAAAATGAGGTACTATGAACTATAAATGAAATAAATCAATTTCTCTGCAGGTTGCTTTTGGTTATCACATTTTGTAGAGAAACTTTAAGATATCAAGGGAGAACAAGCCTAAAGGCAAGTATTATCTAGTTTCAAAAACTTTATTTAGTGAATATTTGAAGCTGTTGGATAAAAGAAGAGCTAACAAATCTTGATACATATACTGAAACTCCATAGTGTGACACGTTATTCAAATCCTGCCCGTAAATGTCCAGAGCTTTAGGCAGAAGGGTTGGATCTATTATAAGAGCTAGAGGTGGTGAATGACTCCAAGAAAATAGTGTCTTTGATACACAATAGTAGTGATACACATACGTACTTGAAGAAACTGTGCCATAATGCAAAAGATCTCCATAGGTTCAAATCATACAAAATTATAGCACCAAAGAGCAGAAGTAGATGCAAAGTCCTACCACTAACCAAGAGCCTATTTGCATTTGATACCTGCTAGTAAAGGGAATATCATTGTTCTCTAATGGTGAGTTACTGAACATATCAAGCACATTTCAGTGCAAGACTATACCAAGTAGTAGTTAACCAACAGAAAAAAAAAAAACCCTCTGTCTTTCTTTTCCTTTTTATGGAGGGAGTGTCTCATATATTTTTAATTTTTCTTATTTGATTTCTGCTTGTGTTTATTTTCAGGTAGCTTGGAGAGGGATAGCAAGAAGAAGTAAACAATAGTGATAGATAGATAGGTAGATAGATACATAAATACATACATACATACCTTACATATATAGATACAAAGATAGACAGACTGACAAACAGAAGTAGAGATAGAGAACATAAAATTAGGTAGGTATGGAAGTAGGGAAGAATACGGGGAGTTGTGGAAGGAGAAATATGATAAAATATATATTGTGAACATTCTTTAAATAAAAAAGGCAAAAAGTGAAATTATTTCCACCTTTAGAAACAATGTAAGGCAAAGTGTATCATTGCTACCCAGTGGAACCAAGATATACATTGTTGATATTAATTTATATTCTAAATTTTAGTTAATTATCTCTCTGTTGGGTATTCAATGTGAGAGTGCTGCCAGAGTTTTGCATCTGGTAATGACATCCTGCAGAGACACACTTCTTGAAAGGAGGAATACAGAATGAGAGCAAATCACTTCCAAAATTTCTGTGACCCAATTTAAAATGGGATCAGATTATAAAAATATGAGGTATTTCTCTCTTATCTTTGCTTCTACCTGCACAACTTCATATACATTATGTAGTAACCACAAGAACAAGGAATGTACAAAGGGACCAAAGTCAGTGGTTAGTTTCTGAACTTGACAAGCAAGATACAGGTGATATGAAGACATGAAAAAAGAAAAAAAAATGCAGTGAAAGCAAAGGGGATGGAGTCAATGTGGAAGAAGAAGGAACAGGGCAGAACAAATAAATAGCATTAATTTGATAATATTCAAAGAACTGTATTTTATACTTATCGAAAATTATCGAAAGTGAACCCTCTAAAGGAAGCTATTCCACTTGATCTGATAATGTTCTCACAAGAACCAATGACATACAAAAATCCCAGGGCCAGCCAGGAGAAATCTCCTTTAGAATGGTTGGTCAAGACTTGTAAATGTTGTTTTTATTTCCTCTGGGAAGGGGAAAAAATAAGAGGCACCCCAAGCTTTAGTAATGCTTGCCTTTGGCTGAGCTCAGAACACTTCTACCTAACTATTCTTAGGCTTAAGATTGGAAGCTTCTAGCATTTGTACAACTTAATGTTGACCTATTTATTTATTTATTCACTTATTTATTTATTTACATCCCTTTAGGTACTTCCCCTCCCTCTTCTCACCAAATCTTTCATTCTCATCTCCCTCCTTTCCAACTCTGCCCTTCTTCCTTTCTTCTCAGAGAAGGTGAGACCTCCCATGAGTATCAACCTGCCTTGTTATTGTCAAATAGAACTGGGCTCATTTTCTTGTATTGAGGCTAGGCAAAGCTGTCCAGTTAGGAGAAAGAGGCAGGAAACAGAGAGGCTGCACCTGCTTCTGGTGTTACAGGTCCTACTTGAGGACCAAGAATCTGCTACACGCCCTGACCTTTAAGACTTCAGCATCCAGCCTCCATTTGCTAACCTAAGACTAGAATGTTTTCAGCCTTACTGTTGAATATTCTAACCCTTTCTAGTTCTTTATGAACTCTGGCTGGCTGGTTCAACTCAGCTGTTCTGGACCAAACTTCTCTCCCAACAGGTCAATTAAAACTGGCTTCTCTCCATTTCTCAGTGAATCATTCTTCTCAGGAAAAGAAAACTGTAACAAGGAAGCCACAAGGGAGATGCTTGACTCTTACTCAGAGGCAAAAATGTAATATGCCTCTGAAGAAGTGCATTAGGAAATCAACATAAGGGTGTGAGGGCTATCTGGCTGGGACATCTGTTACACCATTGATTGCCATGGTTGATTCAGCTGATCTGACTGGCTAGGCAGGTGCCCCCTTCCTCCCTTACCGCTCCATTTGCATTCCCCCTGAAGCACTCTGCTGAAGAGGATGATCTTCCCTGACTAGAGGAGGACTGGTCTTTGGTCTTCAGTCAAGGTTATAAGAGTAGCTGCACTCCCCTGCTAGAACCTCTAAACAAGCTCAATGAAATCAAATAAGCATTTTATTTCTTACTTATAATTATTTAATTACAGTTAATGCAATAGAAGTCCATAAATAACACACGGACCTTGTCTGTCAGCTGTCTTTCTCTAATTGTTTATATTTCCATAGATGTGAAAATCTGGAACAATTCTTTACACAAAATAACATGAAAATGAAACTTCAGCTTTTATAAATAAAGTTTTATTGGAACACATCCACATTCAGGGATTTACATACTTTATTTGGCTGCTTCAGTGCTTAAACAGCACATTCAGGCATTAACATTTTCTGACTCCACAAATATAACATTAGATACTTGGCCTTCAAAATCAAATGTTTGATGACACTTGTATTGATTGCTGTATAATTGCGATGTTTAAATTTTTAAATCTCTTCTATACAAATTTTGAGAGCGGAATCCAGTTATAATTGTTGAACACTGAAAATACAAAACTAGCCATGAAAATTAATTGCAACAGGTCTTAAACTCTTAAACTCCTCTTAAACTACCCCACTTGCTCACAAAGTTTAATTTACATTCAAAGACAAAGCTGACATCTAGTTTTGAAACCCCAAAATTGATGTCTAGTTTTGGAAATAATTAAATTTTCATTCATTTGGACCAATTCAATTGCCCAGTAACAGGGTTTTCTACAAACTGGCTACAGAGCTTTGTTAGATACAGAAAGTTTTTAACATAAAAGAAAGAAAACTTGAGAAGCAAGGTTACAGACTCCTGACGTGAGCATTCCTCCTGAACTTTCACATTCTATATTATAACTTTTTTTTAGTTAGAAATTAGGAATTCAGTTGAAGAATTATGTAAAACAATAAACATCATAGGCATTTCAGACATCTGATACCATGTATTTTCTTTTCTCTAAAAACCAAGACCAAATTTCACCTGTAAGTACATCATATTGAAGTTGGCTCTTTTCCAGCCACAAAATTCAGTATTTTCATGTCTAGACACAATGCCTTTCAGAACAAGATTGGACAATGAGACTGTAAATACAGAAATATATGTAAACATACACATTGACTTGATTCCACATTCAATAAAAGGTTAAAGCACCTACTGTTCTTGGGGTAGCATACTTGAAAAGCAAGTCTACTTGTTGGATGTTATTGTAATTGAGGATTGTTATGAGTGAAAAAGAGAAGAAACATCTTCAAACATCACACAGAGTTAAAATTCGCTCACTCCAGTCATTAGTGCTGTCTAATTCCTAAGAGTGAAAGAAAGATAGGCATAAGAAAAACAGATACATTTGCCTGCTCATGGGACCCTTTTCTTCTTACAAGGTTGCTCTGTCCATCATTTTTTTTTTTTTTTTGGAGGGGGCGTCAGGTCTTATTGTATCCTATTATGCCTGTTATGTCCTTTTGCAAGGACTGTTCTTTGGTGAAGGGAAATATAGGAGCAGTGTTTTTGGAGAGATAAAAGGTTGGTCAGTGGGTGTGTAACTCTGGGTGGACAGAAGGGAGGGGAGGCAGCAGTCAATACATGTTGTATGAGAAAAAAATAATAAAAAAATGAAAAACTGGAAGCAATAATCTCAATGATGACAATCATAAACTATGAACATAAGAAAAGTGGTGAAAAATCTACATATGTGTTCATCCGTATCTTGATTTGTGAGGTCTGAATAATTCTATGAATATATGTCAGTGTTTCTATGTATGTATTCTAAATACACACTTATGCATGTATGCATTATTCTATCAACAAACTTAGAAGTCCATTGAATTTCTCCATTCACCACTTTAAAGGGGACTCCAAGTACTATTTTTTTTTTTTTTCAGTTACGGCTTCACTTTAATTAGGCAAAAGATCAATTGATCAGCTGTCAATTTTGACAACAAGTAGGCAGCTAACAGGGTCCTGCACCCACCCAGCAGGAAGGAGCTCTGACTCAGTCCAGGCCTCTGGTCAATCTTCCTACTCCTTTCTATGCTCTTGGAGTAGCAACCAGGGTAAAAGCCAAGGCGAGCCTTGTCCCTCTGCAGTTATGACAATTTCCCATGAACTGGCAGCATGTCCTCTCCTCCATTTAGGGAATATGGACAGCTTGTATAATACAGCTGTTCTGTTTCAATAGACTAATTTATAATTTATATAGTTTGTACAAAAAGTGCCCATATGGTAAGGAAGGAGGCCCGTTATCATCACCAGGTAGGGCAGAAATTATTCTTGCTTAATAATTCTTGCTTAATCTCTGTACCATGTACAGAGATGAGCAGGGCATGCAATAAATGACAGTCCCCCCGCCCCATTGCCTTGCTGCAGATTGGTTCTGTGTGGCAGGGGGAAATGGGGTCATTCCTTTTTAAAAGTCTCCTCACCCACATGACCTGGAGAAAATGGCCTTGCTCTATTTGTATTGCTTAGGGACTTCCTTTGGCTGGTGAGGTTAGAGGGAAGGTCAGGCATAGTATGGTGGGGATGGAGAGAAAAGTCTTTGGTGTTGGACAGGAAAGGGCTGCCCAGTATGGGAGGATGTGATGCAACTTTTATCCTTTACATTTGTCTCACTCAGATGAAATTTTAAATTTTAACTTTTTAAAATTTGAATTTTGTAACTAAACATATATTTGATCATATCTTTTTTCTCTTTATATATAAGTTTACTGTCTAAATGCAAAATATGTCCATTGTAATATGATTTCTGTTTCATATCTTGTTTGCATTTTCTATATAGTTCTTTGTGTTTCCCTCATTAATGAAATTTAATTCTTTACATGATTATTATTTAAAAATAGTAAATTCCAGTGAAAAGGAAGGGAATATAAGTGTGATTTTTAACTTTTTGTATATAGAAGGTAGTGTTATCTGATATGAGTGTGTGTGCGTGTGCGTGTGCATGTGTGTGTGTGTGTGTGTGTGTGTGTGTGTATGTTTTGATGTAGCTCCAACTTAGGCTACTAAAAGGATAAAAAGGTTATTCACAATTAACTTATATCCTATGTTCTGTGTAAGTTATTTTCTTATATGAGAAAACAATTCCTTATTTACCCAGTCTTTTGTTCTAACATGATATAAATTTTATCCTAACATTAAGGATGGCAGTACCATTTTGATCCTTTCTTGGCATATCAGTATTGTTGAAATTTAATTAAAAATAAATATTTAAAGTATACTACACTGCTACAAATTATTTAAAAATTCTTCTATTTCTGATTTTATTGTCCTTTCCAAGTTGCTACACTATTCATATTTTCTTATTTTTTTTGTCTTTGTAATATAGCCATTGGGTCATTATTTATTCTATTTGACCATTTAAATATTTATGCTTTGCCAATAACATTGTGCCTTACCATGGAACCGACTAAAGTCAGTTTTGGCTTTGCTTGAACCCCACAGACCTTGTTCCTTCGTCTCTTCACCTACAACTTCCAAGGACAAGGATGATGATAGGACTGACTTTATATGTGTGGCCTGGCTTTCAGATTTCTCATGGAGGGGGGAAGAAAATAAAGTTCAAAAGATTGTTTTGAAATTTTAAGCTCAAAAAAATTTATGAGGTGAATTGGTGCATCTTTCATGCTGAGAAAATAATCTTATGTCATGCTAGTTATTTCTTTTTTTGCTTTCCTTAAAATAAGTAAATCTATATCAGTTACTTAGCTTAAGAACAGTAATTTACAATTTGGAATTGGTTTTCGACATTGTTTGTTTCTGTGGAGAATAGTGACAATTTACATGTTGGATTTCCATTGGATATATTCCCAACAATTATTTTATCAATATAATTGTAATTAACTTATATTTCCTCAATTGTGTTCATTTACCCTTGAATAAGGGCTCAACTTGTAAAAATTAATTAGATGGTTTGTATTCTATTATTCTCTTTTCTAAGTTGTTACAAAATATATAATTACTCCACAAATTCTGTTTCCTTTACTTAGCCGCTTACAACACTCTTGTGTTAAGGAGTATGTTTATTAGGATTCCTGTGATAATTAGTAGTTTTAGCCTGTAATTTCATTTTATTTTTGCTGTAGTACATCAGTACATTTTATTCAGCTCTGTACTGTCTGACATTTTCTTTTTCACCTTCTTGGCTTGCAAAGGTATGATGCAAGATTCATGTTGTCAGTGCGTTTCACCTTGGGTTTATTCATCCTTGAATAGATGAAGTTCTATCCTATTCCTAATCTTCAACAACAACAAAAAGGACCATATAAAATAAACAAAGAAAAGAAACCATGATTTGAATTGGTCTTATCGTGTTCCCTGATTTTTGTGGAAAGTTTTTAATGTTTCTTCAAAGATATATTTGTATCCAATAATCTTTCTTAGATTGGCTTGGGAGAGGAGAATAAATGAGACTGAGAAGATAACTAACATTCAAGGAAATTGTATCTTAAAGTAATTATCTCTTATTCTATCTAAACTGCATGAGAATCACTCACTATATAGTTCAGGCAAATTCAAGTCCAAGTCTGTCCAATGGTGAGAGCCTTCTATGATGCTTTCAGTTTCTTTAGAACTATGACTGTGTAGTCACTTTCTCAGAAACAAGCTTGTGTCCTTGCTCTGAAGTTTTTTTTCCCTTGAGTGTGTCAAGCAGATAAAGTTTACAAATGATATGAACACCAACAGAATTAAGCCCACATCTGTTTCCTTCAGAAACAAAGGAAAAAAATGTAACCACCACTTTTAGTGCCTGATATCAAATGCTTGTCATTTACTCTTGTTGTTTAACTGAAATTTATCATGCCTTAAAATTACCTCCCTATTTCATGAACTTGCTCACATTTAACTCATACTCCTCCTTCAATAAGTGTGCCACCTCACAAGCATATGCAATCATAATTTGTAATGTTTTATAAATGTAAAAGACAATAACATTTATAATTAAATACAGTAAATTAAGCAAACTAATGAAAAACAATGTGGACTGTTTTGTATAAATGTGAACCAAATAAAGTGGGCACACCTTACTGATTTTTCTGACTTTTTATATAATACAGTATCACATGAGATTTCCATGCCATCAAAACTGTGTTTATCCTTTTACTTCAGACCTATAATATTTCCCTATGTAGGTACATAGTATGTATACTACAACATTGAATGGCAACAAAATAAAAGGATATTTTTGCTTAGTAGATCCATGCTTCAAATGAGAAGAAATATTCTCTGCCTATATTACTAACTTGCTTGGAAATGATCAGTCATAGGAATCCAATCACACATCTTATCTGAAGGAATTTAGTTGACAGATATCATTTTCATACTCAGTGCTAATATAAAAAGCAAATTCCAATATCGTTTCTAAAGACTACTTCAGAAATTTAGGAATCATATAGAATTTTATTATATATTGAAAATAAAGGGGATTTATCTTTCTTTCAAAACATCATTAAGATTCACCTGTATTTTATTTTTATATTTTCAGAAAGAAAAGAACTTAATATAAATACAAAATGTAATATGTGTGTATATTATTTACTTTTTATATGATAAGGATGAGTACATTTCAGAACAGGCATTCAGTATGCTATGGTTAAGCTATAATTTTTGATAGAGAGCTAGGTTTGGAAGAGTAATACAATAGACTGAAAGCCTAGCAGACTTCAGAAGGAAATCTTGGCAGAGGTCACATTTTATCTAAGTTTTGTTAAAATGTTTGTGTTTGCATCTTTGGACAAAGAGCCTCTGATCACTGTGGTCTTTAATATGCACAATGCAGATCAGTACATTATCACAGTTGAGAGAATTAAAAATGCGCACATCAAACTTAATTGTCTAAGTCTCATAGCTATTTGCATTACTCCTTACCAAAGAGAATGAAACTTGAGTGCTAAACTACACTGGAAAAAGAGATGTTTAAAATCATCCAATCACAGTTTAATTGTTTATTTTTGCTAATGACCGCTACAAGAGAAGTCTGAAAAAGAGATAATGTGAGGAAATAAAGGAAAATAAAATCTGTTTTCAGGGACAAAACATGATGACATTTTTTGGGGGTGCATATAGAGAGTAGAATATTGATCTTACAGAGATATATAAAGCTTGGTTTCTGCCTGAAATGTTGCATATACTTTTCTATGTGGCCAAATTCTGAAGATTTGATTAACTTAAGGATATTTTTAGATGAGTTGTCCAAACACAGTCAATTCTTTGCTTGGATTTTTCAAATTCATTAAGTTTTTTTTTGTGGACATTGAGGCATGACATCCACTAATGATTACTGTGAGTTGTAATGTAATAATTTTCACAGTGGAGATGAAGGAAAGCAGTTTTGGCCTTAGGATCATAGATGGCTTATAGAATATGGGACTTTCCATTATTTCTGGATTCTTTCCTATAGTTCTTGAAAGCAATGAAGATAATTGTGATTACATCAAAGTAACAAACTCGTGGCTTTTAAGGACTCTGAGTTTATGATATGACAAGCTAGTAAAAATATAGTCATTTTGTATTACCATTAGAAGACAAATACGTATGACAGTTTTCAAATAATGAAGCATAAGTAAGACTTCTGAAAAATACAAATGGAGCTAAACTGGAAGGCATTACCCTACATGAAATCTAAAGTTCTGTCCATGTCTAGCTGTTGCACTGTCTTTTACTTCTTTCTCCAGGGTTTGGAGAAAGATTTGTCTTATTAACACTAACTGTAAAAAGGAAAATGATAGGATGAGATGATCTGGAGGTGACTTCTTGGGAGAAGGGACATCTAAGTGAACAGGTAGATAACGTATGTCTTTCAGTCACAGGCATAATCCTAGGTCTCCCACCCTTAAGTAGCCTCCATTAGAGTAGATGCCTTTGGCGCACATGTGAAGTTGACTGTCTGATATATTGCAAACCATTCCCTTATATAGAATTTGTTACGCAGTGATACAGACAGCTTATCTATTTACCAAGTTGGGAAACTGAAACAAAACCAGTGTTAATGCAGTTTGTCAAGGTGGCATCTTTTCCTTGTTTTGTTCACTTGCTCCATTACTGGAACATGTCTAGCCTCTTGTCAGCTAGCCCATCTCTTGTGTCACCGAAGGACAGGATGAGTGTTGGCAGGGAACTTCAAATTCTGTGTGAAGTCCTAAAATATCTCCTGATTGACAACATAAAAAAAAAAAAAAAGACTTGCATGATAATCTAAAGAAAAATTTTAGCTTTCTTTTAAAATACTGTATGGCAAAAAGCAGTGGTATTTAATATCCATGATAATTTATATTTCTACATTACTTTTTACACATTATTCTCTTGTATTTATGCATTGAATTTCTGAGTTTTCTCTGTTCTTGAAAGTAAAATTTAACCTTCTATTTCAAAATATTAACAAGATTACTATATGTACCTGTAACAGAAACAAACTGAACAAACAACACAAGCACCCTCCTCTTTTCTGAAAGTCATGTTTCCTGGTTTATCCCACCCCCACCATTCATACTAGGAAGGAGCAAATGCTGTAATAATGACTATTGACAAACAATGAACTGAAAAATCTAGAACTACATCAGCATAATAAACTGGAGGTAAGAAAAATGTGGGCAAAAATATAAAATTGTAGAAAGGATAGAAGATGTAAATATTCAAATGTTCTTAATATTTACATAAAGCTTGAATAACATGTAGGTAACTCTTGAATGCATAGTTGATCACACAATAATGAAGTTTTGAATATTTTTCATTCCCATTATTTCATTTGAGGATGCCACAGTATATTTTAAAAGACAAATACAAATTAAAATCTGAAGATTCTAAACCACTGTATTACTCGCTAATGTCTCCACAAATTAAATCATGTCACAAATATGAAAGCAGCTCTTTGTATATTCACTTTTGGAAAGTATCATTGTCTCTGACACAAATAACAAACTAAATTATAACTATATATCCAAAACAACAGCTCCATTCTAAAAGTGAAAAAATAGTAAGTTTTACTAATGATCAGCAATGAACAAGTTCTGGGGAACAAGAATGACTCAACTGTTACCCTGCTACACAGAAGTTGACACCAGATGGCTTCATATTGACAGGGGATTAACAATTTGAGGATTGTTAATTTTTCTATTATAAAAAGTAGTCTTGTTAATTAAATAAGGAAAGCATTCCCATAGTATACAACTGTAGATATAATTGTAAAGTAAAACAAAATATGAGCTAATGTCATTAATTGCTGAAATGTGAAACAAATAGCAGTGTAGCTTTTTTGTTGTTTAAATTATTGTGTTTTATATCTTCTCTGTTTTCCTGTTTGAATTATTTGAAATGAAAATCACAACCATCACAGGAAATCTTAATAAAATAAATCATGCAATGTCTAATTTTATATATTAGCATACTTCAGATAGCTTATAAATAGTATTTTAATATCTCTTTAAGCCTGCTTCCAAAGCTTTGCATATTGATCAGTATGGATTTACTTTAAAATAAAAACAATTCATTATTCAGTGTGGACATGACTTAGCCAATCTGTGTAGGTGCTCAGAAGATCTCTTAGGGAGACCTTTGTTTGAAATAGATAAATATACTTTCTCTTCTAGAATTCTAACATTCATCTTCTTTCGCCTCAAGACACCAATTCTCTTAAATCTAGGATCTTGGGATTGTGACTGAATTATAACACTGTTGCTAATTATTCAGTCAGAATGCACTAGAGACTTTAACTGCATTTTTATGTTGTTGTTTTGCATGCCTTTTGAAAATAGCATATATTAATTATAAAAGATAATGTCCTAATTCTGACTTTTTAGACATGCATAAAATACTTTAACTTCATCCATTCCCTGTACTGTCCCCTTTTACCCCGTCAAGAATCTCATTTCTATGTTCAAAGAGTCCTCTTTCTACTTCTGGGTCTATGTATTAAATCTAGAGTCCATATACAAGAAAAAAAGCTGTTCTATTTTTTCAATGTTATGACACAATGTACAGTTAAAAATGTTTAAGGGGAAATATTTTCGCTGAGCTCATAACATGAGGTTACCACGCATGACGCGGAAGTCCTGGCAGTAGGGACCTTAGGTAGATGGATACACGTGTCCAGTTAAGCAGCAGAGAGGATGGATGTTGGGTCTCAGCTCACTTTCACATTTATACACAGCAGCAAACCAGGTAGGCATGGTCCAAATTAACTCAGAGTCTTCTTTATTTGATTGTGTCTCAAAATTTCTCCATTGTCATGCCCAGAGATTTGGCTCCTAGGATAGTCTTGATCCTTTCGAGTTGGCAATGAGCATTAAATATCTCCGATATGATACTTTGCTTTTCTTAGTCTGGATTATTTTGTTTAGCATGATGATACTCATTTATGTACTCCTTACAAATTTATTTGATGGTCTGTTCTTTATGATTGAACAATGAGTTGCTTTGCTTTTATTGAATGTTTTCTTCAGAAAAGTAGAAGAGTGATAAACACAAAATGGTTTCACCAAAAATAGGACTTAATAAGCCAGGAAGTTTCTAGATTTTTTTGACAAAATTATAGACACCCTGTGTAGCTGTTTATCCCTCGCTGAAGATAGAGAGGCCTATAAGTCATATTGTCTTCATTAGCTCACCACATTTTTCTGTGAGGTAATGTTGATGGGTGTATATCATTAGTTATGATGTTGCGTTCCACAGCTACTCTGATTCAAGAGGTCAGCGATCCCACAAGACCGGAGAACAAGCAATGGTAGGATAATGTTATAGTTGTCACTCGGAGTCCTACTTTGGCTTATTTTGTTTAGTATAAATGTCCATTTCCTCCATTTTTTCTGAAACTGACACAATTCTTTTCTCGTTATTGAACAAAATCCTATTGTTTATACAGAGCAATTTTCTTTATTCACTCTTACTGGACCAAAGAGATTTCGTATTGACACATGGAGAAGTGCCTAATAACTCCAGATATAAAAGGCATTGACAAATAACAAACAGATTCCGTACTAGTCTAGCATGGCTAACCAAAAAGTTCATTGGCTTTACTCACAGGAACATGTGTGACACAAATGTGGCTGCGCTACTAGAATGACCCCTGCACAGTTCACAGGCAGTGATTCCATGGAAGTGTCTCACATACAGCACAGACTATTGTGAAATACTCCAACATTTTTCACTTTACACATAGTCTTGTTAAGGAGTATATTCTGTGACAATATTGGGAGGATTTTAGGGATGCTTTGCAAGATTTGCATTAATAGTAACAGGCTCAAACTCATGAAGTTTCCCTTTATATCAACTCTGATCCCAAATATGCTAACCTGGAGAAAGGAATTACACTGCCTAAATTAATCAATGTGAAATGCTGTGACAAATAGTAGCATGTATATAACTCTATGGGGACTGACTTTGTTATTGTTTTTTTTTTTTTTTTTACATTTCTTATAATTATAGAAATTAAAGTTTCTGGGGAAAGGTTCAGAGAGAAAAATTTAAAGCGTTGTTTCAAGACATTTTAAATTTCTTAAAATTTATGCTGGGATTTCAATGATTTTATTTTCTGGTTCATAACTTTTAATAGGCACCATATGAGAAATTAAAATTATGCTTTAAAATAGAAGAAATAATCTGCAGAACACAACCAAAATAATACATTTTCTAAAAATATGCATCTCAAACCAGAAATAGCTAAAAAGAAGAAAAGCCTTTCTCTGTCTTTATTTCTATCAAAAATTTTAAGATTGACTCATTACAGGATAGTTGGTTCTTCCATAACTTGTATTTGTCCACTATATACTGCTCTGGATTATATGTGTGAAAACTTAATTTACAGAAAAGTGTAGTCAGAAAGGAAGAAAGAAGTACCTTAGTAATGTTAAAGAGAACCTTTCGAGACAAAAGCAACAAAGATTCTCTATTCATAAGATTGCCACTGAATGGAGTCTCTTTGGCTGTGTTATTTTTATGAAGGTTCAAAGGTATGTGGAAGAAATTTATTTCAAAAAGAAAGACATCTAGAAACAAATTTTGTTCACCAGGAATGAATTTTGAGAAACACAAAGACTTTCTAATATTTTTGAATAAAATCTTTATAGGCTGATGATCCATTTGAGTAAATATCTAATGAGCTAAAACTTGAGGAAGGAGTACTATCTTCAGTCAAATTTGTAATGTTCTTTGTGCCAGAGGACATTTTATTATCTGTAGGTAGTATTTCATATTCTTTGACAGTACACTAAATATGTGTGGGTTACAGTTTACTAAAGGTTGGATGTATATTTTTTGAAATCATATTTTTGAACTCCTCATCCTTTGGTATATTGAAATATATCAGTCTACGTTGCACTCAAGTAACTTTCTATTAACATTTATTATTAAAATATTATAAGTACCAATTGGAAAGTATTATTTTTATTGGTTGTACAAATATTGTATTCAGTGAAAATATTTAATGAAAACAATGTTTTAATACAGCAAACATTTATGTAAACTCTGACCCCATAAATTCTACAAGGATGTTGTGATGTTCATAGTCATAGGTCTGCACTTTCTAAATATCTACTTTTACCAAACAAAATTTTAATTATATCAATAAAAACAAATGCATTTAGTTCTTTCCATTACAGTAATATGTTCACTTTGTTTATTTTCTAGAAACATGTACCAAATACTCATGTTTTAATGAAAAGAGGAAGACTATACACCATTCTTTGAATTGTCTAAAGTAAAAGAACACTATTTCTCCATGAAAGCAACAAGAACTGTAGTTCATTTGCTCTTCCAGGAGCTTTCAACAGACAGAGGTATGTGAATAATTGATAAATAATACTGAAACTTGTGCCAGACACTGGCTTGCTGTCCATACAAAGCATGTATTTGATAGAGACTGACAACTATTTCATTAAAGAAAAACTCAGTTCAATTCCCAGAGATTGCTGTTCAAAGGCATGATTCCCTCAGTCTTGATGGAATAGAAACTTGTTCTTTATAAATTATCCTTGTGCATAACATATTTCTTAATCTACTCTTTATGGATTGAACAAATCACATGGGAGTACTTTCCATGTATCTGGAAACGGTTTAGTTTTCCTGGATGCTGAGGGAACAGAGAATAAGCACCTGCATTTATATACTTGTTAAACTCCCTCATCTCCTCGCTCCACCCCTGACCCCTTTCCTTCTGCTTTCAGTTATTCAAAGGATTTTTTAGATATTTGAACTAGATTTGAATTAGTTTTAAGATTTGTCAAGAGACACTTTGCTCTACTCATATGTTTGTAGGGATAATAATAAGGTAATTTGACATCAAAAGTGGGTTATGTCTTATGTGTAGCTCTTTGATATCTGCTTGTGTTAATATGGTTAAGTCACAACACCAATTAAATCACATAATAATTCAGTGGTTGACATTAGCTAACAATGATTAAACACACATTGGGAGCTAAAATTTTATGCAAGTATTTATTGTTATGACTCAAATTATTTTGATGTATTATTACTTAAATGCACTAACAAAGCATAAATGCTATATTCTGAATCACTTATCAGTGAGGTCAAGTGTTTAGATTATGTACATTATAGAAACTTTAGACATTATTTTTAAACTTCAGTTTGCTTAGTATAAGAGTTTGTGCAAGTCCTTAAAAGTACATCTAAAAACGGGATCCCTCTCCCTCTGTGTGTGTGCCTGTGTGAGTTTGTGTGTGTCTGTCACCTGGGTGCAAGATGACAGAAGCAGATAGAGCTGAAGGAATTTTCTAAAAATAAAACACAGTGCAGAGAAGCTGTGCGATCTTACTGGGAGTGCCAAAATATCAGTGCATCAGTAGCCAAGGGGATAAAAAGGGTATAAAAATTCCATTTCCTTAAACTCCACACTTTCCTGGAACAATGTAGAAAAGAGAGTAGCACTGCCAAGTAAGACCTTAACTTGAAATATAAAAACGCCTCTCGAAAGCAGTTTTGCAAAGATGATTTTTTAGGGCAGAAGATCAGCAAGGTTTGTAGTGTTCCTTTATCTTATTTATGTGGCTGCGAAAGCTTGAAATAATGAATTTGGAAATTGGATTCAGACACAAGAAAATGGGGTACTTTAGACTGCAATATCGGATGCATATCAGCTCTCTTGTTTTCTCTGTAAGACTGCTTTTAGGCATGTATCAGATTATGTTTCCTAATTTGAAACTGTTCCTTTATGGAGCCATTGCTCCTCAGGAAAAAAAAAACTTTATTTTTTATCACAGGAACCTGGAAAGCATTTATTTGCTGCAGTTACCACATGACTGATACTGAAAAGACTGAATAACTAGAGGAATGATAAATCCAACTCTTTCTTTCAGGAATAGTTTATGATGGCCTGTTTTTTTTTTTTTTTTTTTTTTCTAAATTTAGTCTAAGCTAAACTATATGACCAAGAACTAATATAGAGATCCTTCCCTGCTTATTCCCATTCATGATATCACATCTAACTCACAGCCATTGTCTTTGCTTTCTTCAATGTCTTTATTGAAATCTATTCAATTATGTCTTATTCTTCTTTCTGTACAGTTTCCTTTTCCTTTTTCTTTTTTTTAAAGTACGTGAAGAGTCTATGGCTTCTCACACAGTGTTCTACTAGAGAAAGATAAATATGAACTTAATGAAGGAAAGTCATACAATACTCATGTGAGGTTTAAATGGCATTCATATATGCTACTCAAACTGATTCATCAGCTTCCCACATGAAGTTTTTGCCTTTTAAGAAACAGTTTCATGTAGCCCATGTAACTCAGACTGTGCTTTACCTCTCTCTGCAGCAAGGTATAATCTAGAATGCATGTTCTTCCCTTTTCTACCCCTCAAGATATTGGACTACAGTTCTGCACCATCTTGACAGGGTTCTTGTCACAACTCAGAGCAAAATATTTCATCAGTGTTTGAACTTTACTACAAAATTTTCCTTTACCATCCACCTTCCAAAAAGCTAGTCAGACCTTACACCACTCATCCATATACCCCTGTCACATTTGATCTGAAATATATACTGAACATATCTTAGTGAAAGTTGTTTCCTTAACCTTGATATGTTTACGTATTTGTTTACTAAAGCAAGAGTCATAACTATAGAGTCTTAACGCGGAACACAATTTTAACACATTGCTAGGGTCGTCACATGATGTAGCATTTTGATTTACAGCATCATTGGGTTGTTTCTCTTTCATGAACTCCTTTAAGGAAAAGGAAACTGAAGTGTGCTTAACTTGTGCAAGGTTTAGTAAATCCACTATAATTTTGGCACAGGGGATTCAAGCTGAGACCTTACAGCTTATTTTTTGTCAGCAAGTGGGTAGATTAAATATGACCTCAATCCTTTGTGGACATTTATTCATCTTTTGTCCTTTCTTTACACTTTTAGGATGAAACTCATTCTCTTAAAGAAGTTTTTATATAAATTTTTTAAGACTTCTGAGCATAGATTAGTAATATCGCAAAACTTAAGTTTTCTCAAAGTAAGTTTATCACGTGTTTCTTCTCTAGCGCCAGTTTCTGCCTAAAAACATTTTTGAGCAATGTATTCACTACAAAAATTCAATTCACAAGAAAAAAATGCCTGTCAGTACTTTTCCAACTAAATGAGGGTGCTTTCTTGTCTTTGAACTATGTCTTCCTGTGTCAGCCTTGTTCTCCATTCCTGAAACACACAGCTTTCTTATTCTTCCCAGGTAATGAAGCCAACCTTTTCCTAGTGGTACGGTATGAATTTGTTTTATTTTTATTTTTGAAGAGAGTGTATCTCTGTCTCTCTATGTATCTGAAATTGCTATGTAGGCCATGCTGGCCTGAAACTCAGAGATATCATTCTGTACCTACCTACAAGTGCTGGGATGAAAGGTGCATGTCACTAGGCCTATCTATGAAGCCATCTTTGAATGTCACTAAGCCTATCTATGAAGCCATCTTTGAATGTCCCTAAGCTTATCATCTATGAAGCCATCTTTGAATGTCAGTAGGCCTATCTATGAAGCCATCTTTAAATGTCCCTAAGCCTATCTATGAAGCCGTCTTTGAATGTCCCTAGGCCTATCTATGAAGCCATCTTTGAAAGTCCCTAAGCCTATCTATGAAGCCATCTTTGAATGTCCCTAAGCCTATCTATGAAGCCATCTTTGAATGTCCCTAGGCCTATCTATGAAGCCATCTTTGAATGTCCCTAAGCCTATCTATGAAGCCATCTTTGAATGTCCCTAAGCCTATCTATGAAGCCATCTTTGAATGTCCCTAAGCCTATCTATGATCCATCTTTGAATGTCACTAAGCCTATCTATGAAGCCATCTTTGAATGTCACTAGGCCTATCTATGAAGCCATCTTTGAATGTCCCTAAGCCTATCTATGAAGCCATCTTTGAATATCCCTAGGCCTATCTATGAAGCCGTCTTTGAATGTCCCTAAGCCTATCTATGAAGCCATCTTTGAATGTCCCTAAGCCTATCTATGAAGCCATCTTTGAATGTCCCTAAGCCTATCTATGAAGCCATCTTTGAATGTCCCTAAGCCTATCTATGAAGCCATCTTTGAATGTCCCTAAGCCTATCTATGAAGCCATCTTTGAATGTCCCTAAGCCTATCTATGAAGCCATCTTTGAATGTCACTAAGCCTATGAAGCTTCTTTGAATGTCCCTAAGCCTATCTATGAAGCCATCTTTGAATGTCCCTAAGCCTATCTATGAAGCCATCTTTGAATGTCCCTAGGCCTATCTATGAAGCCATCTTTGAATGTCCCTAAGCCTATCTATGAAGCCATCTTTGAATGTCCCCAGCCTATCTATGAAGCCATCTTTGAATGTCACTAAGCCTATCTATGAAGCCATCTTTGAATGTCCTTTGTAGTACTCTTGAACCTCTTTCTGCAAATAGTTAGCAGGTGATATTTTTCTGGAACAACTCATTACAACAGTTTTCTCCTTATCACTACCATTCTTGCTCAAGACAAATATTTTCTTAATTAGTCACTTTCATAATTGTAACATTGTAAGTAATTATTATGTAAGATTTCATTTTTTTTAGACATAAAGACTCTCCAGTTGCAACTTTTCTACATTTAGAACTATTAATATGACATTGATTGCTTTTCCTTATTTTCTCTTCATTTAATTTATATCTTGTGGAGAGGAAGGTACGAGGGATAAATAGCACTAAGGATATTTGGGAAAACCTTAAAGAACCAAATTATTTTTATAGTTATCTAAATTACATATATTACACAGACACACACAGATCTCTCTCTCTCTCTCTCTCTCTCTCTCTCTCTCTCTCTCTCTCTCTCTCTCTCACACACACACACACACACACACACACACACACATACACACTCCAACGTAAGCTGTCCCTTCCAGAGGGGACCCCATGACTTCTGGACACAGAAATGAGAAGATTCAAATCCTGATCATACCTGAAAGTTTTCTCCCTGAGGACTAACTTTCATTTTTCCAGAAGGTGCTGTGCAAGCCAGCAAAGGAGAAAAGCAGTTCATATCCAACCCAACTGTGATGCCTATGAATCATAGCAATGACCCCCATGCACGCGGAATATCAACAGGTATGATCATGCGTTATTACTGATCAGAAGTACCTGCATGCTTTCCTTTACTCTTGCAAAGCATAAGATTACGAATAGATAATTCATGAAGGCATATACTTTCAGTTATTAGAAAAAAATGATGACAAGTAAAATCTACTTGCGCCTTTAGGTACCTTAGAAATATTTCCATGATTAAATAAATTGGGAGATTTCAAGATAACTTTCTATGAAAATCTTTTTAAACATTTTATTTTTTTTTCTAGATACTTTATTTGTTTTATATTCCTGCCTCTTGTGGTAATAAAATATGATGGAAAAAAATTAGGAGAAAAAAATTGATTTTTGCTTATAGCCCCAAATCGTATTCTTTCAGAACGTGGAAGTACAGCAGCAGGAACTTAAGCTACATGGTCATCCCATCCATAATCAGAAAGAGAAATCAGCGAATGCATGTGTGCTTGTCCTCTGCTTGCTCTCTTCACTCTAATACAGCACAGAATTCACTGAACAGGGAATGATACCACCCAGAGTGTACAGGTCTTCCTACCTCAACCCAGATAAGAAATCCCCTGTTTACATGCACACAGGCATCCTGATTCAGGCAATCCCTCTGTATCATAGAAGTCTCACAGAATACTAGATTGCACTGAGTTAACAACACAATAATCATCACAATGAGAATAGATAAATGAAAGAACTTCATATCTAACCAATAAACTGTTTTAAGATATTCAGATGGTTCTTCTATGTGGCTTATTCATGAGAAACAATCTTATTAAAGATGAAAGATATTGAGTAGTTTATTTTTCCAAATTCTATATAAAGAATTGTATTTCAGTTCTATTTATGTCCCTCTTGTCTCTGTGTAATTGTTAGTTTGTATTAGTGCTCTCTCTGAATTTATAGACTATTAAATCTCCCCAAATTTCCTTTTAGCTCTCTTCATATAGGTTCTAAAATATTTTTTATTATATTTCTTCTTTGAGTGCTGTTTTAAGTGGAAAGTTGCTTCTGAATTCTACTTTTCTAGTAGGTTGTTATTTCTTAGTTATACTGTTAATTTAAAAAGAAACACCAGATCATCATAGAAGTTGGAAATATATTTCAAAGAGCTTTTTGTATTTCATTACTAACATGTCCATATTTTCTTGGAATGTTCCTTCACTTTGCTTCCTTCATTTTTCTGCAAACATGGCAAGTGAAGTACAGATTTTATGGGCTATGACCTCAAATCCTAACTGACATATCTCTAACAAGGATGTTACATTAAATAAAAACATAACAGCTTAGCAAGTTTTACACTGTAAACAGGATACCTTCCTATTTACCACCTTCCACGTTTGGATAACTAAGTGAGTCTTTTTTGTTGTCATGCTCTGATATTTATGACGTAGCAAAGCTCTAGATTTTCTAGTATAGACCTCATTTTGGATTTATTTCTGTGTCTTGTGATTCAATATTTTACTTTTAGAGACCTCATAAAATGTATAAATGTCTAACTATTATACAAAAAATATTTTCTGTTACTACCAGAAAATGTGTTGTTACTATACAGCAATAATACAAAAAATACATTCCTAAATCAATATATCCCAGACAGTGATGTAGAATAATTAATGTCTCTCTAATATATTTTATAATCTCAAATTTACAGCATGACCGTGAACTTAGCAAGGGCCTGTGAGGATGTAATAAAGGTTGAATGAGATCACAGAGCAGATAATTTCCTCCTGGGGACAGATGATCTTTTAAAGGAAGAAATGTACCACATATGTTGAACAAAAGTCACATGATATTGGGGGTTGATCTCTTGCTATGTATTTTAATGCTGATTACTGGCCTCCAAGATCTTGTTTCTGCCCAGATGAGCACATTCCCATGTATACCGGTCTTTGTTGTATAAATTTTGCTCTACCTAAATTTAAATTTGAATGGTTAATAAAGGTGATGAAGCTTATGACTGGGAAGAAGAGGGGTAGATGGAGCTTAGGTTCCAGGGCTGGGGTCTGAGAGGAACCACAAAGCCAGGAAGAGAATGGAGAGGAAGGAGATGTAGCAGGAGGAGCGGAAGCTGGAGAAAAGGAAGTCACCATGTGGCAGCGAGGACCATGAGGAAAGACCGATAGAACAGAAGGAAATGAGGCAAGAACTATTGTGGCAAGTAACTTGGGGTGTGGAGATGGGAAATAGCAAAATATCTCAGAAGGTAGATACCTTCCCAATTACTGTGCCATAAAGCCTTTATAAATTTTTAAACACTATTTTTTTTATAAACTTTACATCCTGGTTGGAGCCCCATCCCTTCTCTCCTCCAAGTCCAACAATTCCTCCCTCCCCTCTATACCCCCTCCTCTATGCCCCTGAAAAGAGGAGCCCCCCATTCTTATCCACCCCAGACCATCAAGTCACATCAGGACTGAGTGTGTCGTCTATGCTTGTGACCTGGCAAAACAATTCCGCCAGTGAGAAGTTATCAAAAAACTGGCAGCAGAGTCCATGCCAGAGACAGCCCCTCCTTCCCTTACTAGGGGACCCACATGAAGCCTGAGATGGCTATTGGCTACATCTGTGTAGGGGGGCTTAGGTTCAATCCGTGCATGGTCCTTAGTTGGTGCTTCAGTCTCAGCAGGGCCCTCTGGATCCTGGTTAGTTGCTCTGTTGATATCCTTGTGAAGCTCCTGTCACTTCCAGGTCCTTTTCCCTTCCCCCACTTTTCCATAAGACTCCTGACATCTCACCCAATGTTTGTCTGTGAGTCTCAGCATCTGTGTTGAAGCACTGTCTTGATTATTTGAAAAAAATCTGGGTAGAGAAGCCTTCTAGAGTCTAACATTATTTTCTACAACAACATTAAGTGTAGAGACAAGATGCCATCTAGTAGTCAAAGAGAATAACCTCATCAGAAGCTTGGAATGCTAGTCTCTGGAACCTAAAACAACAACAACAAAAAAATTGTGTGTAAGCCACCTAAGCTTAAACATGTCTTAAACAAACCAATAGTGTAATTTCTTAATTAGTGATTGATGTGGAAGGGCCGTATCACATTACTGAGAGTTATCTCTTTTATTTAAAACATACTTGTTTTAAACGTTAACTTGTCCCTATACATTATTATAGTAAGATTCTCTGAAGGAATTTTCTAATAGAGATTCTTTTTTTCTCAGATAATTATACTTTGTTTCAAGTTGACATTTTACTATCCAGCACATCTAATATAGTTATAACTTCTTAAATAACTGTTTGCCTCCATATAATGGATCTCTACCTGACTTAAACTCAGAACAAATTATCAAAAATTAAACACATTCTACAAGGCAGCCTATTTCTAGCTAGCTATTCTTTAGGTACTGAGACCAACAAATTCCAATAGAACTCATCCTCCTCATTTTTAACTATAAAGCTTTCTCATGTTTTCTTGAATTTGAGACTCTGATAAATGAGACAATAAACAACTCCTTTGAAACATCATGATCTGAGTGAATAGCCTCTGTTTGTACTTATTTGCATAGACTTTGGTTATTTGTACTGTCTCACTCATTACTGTGGATGCCAAACTTTGACGAGGCTCAGTGGTGACAGGAATCCTTTGTGTCTGTCTGGTGAATAAGTCTGCATCAATGTGAGGCTGCACTAGACTTGCACTCCATGCCTCTTGAATTGGATGATTTAGCTCATTCTGTTGCTCAGATTTGTTAATTACTCTTTATTTATTTTGTTAGTTTTCATCACTGTAGAAATAATTCCTTTTTCTTTCTTTTTATGATTCTATTGAAGATCTAAAGGGAGTTTTAAATTACCCCTTTTTTATTTTTATACAATTTAATTAAAATGTAACTACATCACTTTCCCCTTCATTTTGCACACTCCAGCTCTTCCAATGTCCCTTCCCTCCACATCTGTTTGTATAATGTTTCATTATCAAGTTGATTCTTTCCACAAATTATCTTTTTGCATGAATGCACATATATGCATACACGTATGTATTATATATGTCCAAATATATAAATAAAAATTATTGAGTTAATTTTTTATTAATTTATTTATTCACTTTACATCTCTATCACAGCCCCCTTTCTCCTTTGCTCCTAGTCCCACCGTCCCTCCATCTGCTTACATCCCCCTTCCCTAATTCAGAGAATGGGGAGCTGCCATATTCACCCACCCTAGTTTATCCACTCAAATCAAGACTGAGCATAAACTCTTCCCCTGTGGCCTGTCAAGGTAGTCCTACCTGGAGGATGTGATAAAAAAGCAGGCAACAGAGTCTATATCACACAGAGCACATGCCCACATGAAGCCTGAGCTCTCCATTAGCTATATCTTTGTAGGGGGCCTAGATCTAGTCCATGCACGATCCTTGTTAGTACTTCAGTCTCAAGAAGCCACTCTGGGCCCTGATTAGCTGGCTCTGTTGGTCTCCTTGTGGAACTCTTGTCAACTCTAGTTCCTTTTATCCTCCTCACTTTTCCACAAATTTCTTTATACATTGCCCAATGTTTGGCTGTTAGTCTCAGTATCTGTTTTTAGGTGCTGGTGGCTAAAGCCTTTCAGAGCACAACTCTGCTTGACTCCAATTTTCAAGCATAGTATAGTAGCATTCATACTGACAGGGTTGGATCTCCTCCAGGGGATGGGTAATTGATGAGGTTTGACATTGTTTGCACGTTCCCTCAATCTCTGCTCTATCTGCTCTTTCTTTATCCCTATATGTCTTGTAGGCTGCGTAAATTTTGGGTGGAAGCTTTTGTGGGTGGGTTGGTTGCCTACTCTTTCCACTAGGAGTCTTGTCTAGTGAGAGGTTATCCTCTTCATTCTTCATGTCCCCAGCTACTAGAAGTTGCAGATGTTGTCTGTGTGTATGTAGTTTCATATAGTTTCAGGGCTGACTACTTTGTATTGGACAAAAACAATTAGTGAAATCATTCCTGGAAGATGCTTAAGTATTTCTCTCTGAGGAGGCGTCAGTTACCTGCAGTTCCCTGTACTGCCACATTTGTGCTCTCTCTCTTTCTCTCTCTCTCTCTCTCTCTCTCTCTCTCTCTCTCTCTCTCTCTCTCTCTCTCTCTCTCTCCTCTCTCTGTCTCAAAATATATTATCATCACTAATTTGTTGTGCTCATATACTCCTGAATATGCACGCATCCACTGGAGAGTATTTTACCTACTAGAAGCCACATCCTTCAAGAAAATTCTTTCACCTAGTAGCCATCAGTTCCTAATATCTCCTTAAATGGGATTAGGGTTCGTAAAAAGCCTCCTGATTCAACACTAGAAGGTTGATTGACTTTATCTCAGGTATATCTTTCATTGAAAACTGAAGTTGCTGTGAGTTCATGAGTTCAATGAATTTCTGTTCGGAAGACTTTGTTTTGACTTAGTCATCCACTATGGGGGAATTCCTGCAATCAGCACAGCTAGCAACAAAATCTTTCCAGACAGGTAAGAAAGAAAACTCAATTCAGCTCAATGCAGGTAAGCTTGCTCACAATTATGAAGCCTGGTTTGAGGCAGTTTATTGAAGGCATCTTTAAACACAATACAACTTGGAAGAAAGCTTGCTGGTGTGATACACTCCCTGGAGCACAGGCATAATTACTTTGAAACTTAACTCAAAACACATGCCATTTCAAGACGATGGGTTCTAGAGATAGGATACAGATATTAGCCTAAGGGACAAGGGAAAGATCTGATATTATCTTGGTCATACAAATAGGATAGAGGTAATTTGGTCTATTAGTCACCTCTGGTCCTGGTGTGGGAGCCTTTGACTATTTATATAATGTAAGGGCCATCTAGGCTATTGAGTATCTCTGGTCCTGTTTATAGAAACATAATATGGCCTGCTCCTGTACATAACACTGATCACCAGGCAATTAATGAACTCTAATTGCCAGCCATCTGGGTGGAAAAACAAGTTATACATCTTTTCTTCTGAGAAGACAACACCATGTGCTTAACATTCCTGGATTTCCCAGTAAACTGTGAGGTTAAAGACTTTTGTGTTTCCAACAGATCAGGATCTCTGGGTCTTACAATCATTCTTTTCCATCTTCTGTAGTCCCTGAGACTTGGAGGTATGGAATATAATATAAATATAACACTTTTTATGTTTGCTGAGGCCTACACTGAAACATTCTCTGCACTTTGAGCTGTTGTATGTTTCTGTGTTACCATCCCCCAGAGGAGAAAAAAGACCCACCTCTGATGCAGTCTAAAAACTCCCCTAATTTATTCATATTAAGATAAGAATTAAGAGACATGTTTGATACTATGTTCACTTAGTAAAATAATAGTAGAAGGATTACCTATTGCTGACCCTATAATTTTCTCATTCCTTGGATTTCATACAGGTTTATAGTAAACTTGCAACTATGCAAGTCTTCCTTTGGAGCAGGCCAGGCATCTGTCTTTCAGATACTCTAAGAAACATGGGAAATTAGACAGTTTAAACCTACAAATGAAAAATAGGGGATCCAAGATGGCGGCGAGCAGTGTGGACCGCGTTTGGAGGCTCCAGTGAACAATTCAGGGAATTGCACAGATTTCTGAGCCAGGAACACCGAGGTCCGAACATCACGGCAGCGGGAGTGCTCCACGGTTCGGAGGGACCAGGGTGCGGAGGACCTGTGTGCCCCTGCACACGGGAGGAGTGTGGTTTTTCTCTGATCGGAGCGGCAGCGGCAGAGGCAGCAGCACCAGCGGCACCAGCAGCGGCGGCTGAGGTTTGCAGCTCATAGCCTTCCGGTGGAGGCGATTGGTGTGGTGGCTGGTGGGAATTGCTGCGGGAGAGGGGACTCGGGGCAGGATTTGGGTCGCGTGGAGCCTTTGGACCCAGATTGGACTCGGCGGACAGTTCGGCCCCAGAGTCCCGGGTATTGGCCCGGCCCAGCAAACAATTCTGCCTGAGGCACTAACTCAGCGTGGCCATAGCTCCCCTGCTGTGGCGCAGGCTTAGTTGAGCACGCTGCCCCACACTAGGCACTACCTCAGCTCAACAGCAGCTCCCCTGCGGTGACACAGTCTGGGCGGAGCACTTGGTTTCACCACAGGCGCTAACTCAGAGCAGCCGCAGTTCTCCTGCTGTGGCGCAGGCTTGGTGACGTGCTCGGTTCCATCCTAGGCACCACCTCAGCTCAGCGGCAGCTCCCCTGCGGGGACACAGTCCGGGCGGAGCACTTGTCCCACCACTGGCGCTAACTCAGAGCAGCCGCAGTTCTCCTGCTGTGGCGCAGGCTTGGTGACGTGCTCGGTTCCATCCTAGGCACCACCTCAGCTCAGCGGCAGCTCCCCTGCGGGGACACAGTCCGGGCGGAGCACTTGTTCCACCACTGGCGCTAACTCAGAGCAGCCGCAGTTCTCCTGCTGTGGCGCAGGCTTGGTGACGTGCTCGGTTCCATCCTAGGCACCACCTCAGCTCAGCGGCAGCTCCCCTGCGGGGACACAGTGCGGGCGGAGCACTTGTTCCACCACTGGCGCTAACTCAGAGCAGCCGCAGTTCTCCTGCTGTGGCACAGGCTGGACAGAGCTCTCGGTTCCACCAGCTCTAAGACTCTGGTTGGACACAGTGTACAGTTTGAATCCAGAATTCCTGGCTGAGATTGGTGGTCAGTTCGGGCCCTGAGTCAATAACTGACCACAGCACGCACTTTGGGCCAAAAGGCCCTAGTGGAGCTTGGTGCGTAGTCCCAGCCCAAAAATTCTGGCTGGGCCCTGTGTGCATTTTGGGCCCAAAATCCCTAGCTGAGCTTGGCAGACGGTTCTGGCCCTGAGAATCTAGCTGAGTTCTGCCCGTGGTTCGGTCCCAGTGCTCCTGGCTGGACTTGGCAGGGAACACAGAAGGCTGTGGATACCTTGGCCTGACCCAACGCTCATTCAGAGACCCAGAACAATTGCAGAATCCACAGCAGAGAGGGACTGAGGATCACTGGCTGTGAGAGACCAGAACAACAGGGCTAACCTTCTAACATCCACACCAGTGAAGCTTTGAGCTCGCAGCCTAGGGAAATCGTAAGAAAACAAGTGAATCTATCATCAGACACCCTCCATTCAACTCTGGAAGCTACCCAACAAAAACAAAGACGGCAAGATGTCTAAAGGACAACGAAAAAGCATACGCAAAAAACCCCAAAACAACATGGCGTCTCCAGTTTCCAGCTATCCCAAAGAAAACCACCCAGAGAACTCAAATACAACGGAAATACAAGAAAATGACCTCAAATCCTTAGTAATGAGGATGATAATGGAGGAAACAAATAAAATTCGTAATCAAATGCAGGAAGACGCAGACAAACAGGTGAGAGACATAAAAGAAGCACATAGAGTGGAACTGGAAAAATTGCAGGAAAATGCAAACAACCAGATGAAAGAAATAACTAAAACGGTTCAAGCTCTGAAGACCTATAAAGAGGCAATGGAAGAAACTCAGGAATATACAAAAAATCAGATGAAAGAAATCAAAAAATCAGTTCAAGATCTGAAAATGAAAATGGATTCAATGATAAACACACAGACAGAAGAAAAACGAGAACGTGAGACCTCAGAGAAGAAGGCGAGCAACACAGAGGTGAGCTTTTCTAACAGAATCCAAGAGATGGAAGAACGAATCTCAGGGCTAGAAGATACAATCACAGATATTGAATCAACCATTAAAGAAAATGCCAAATCTGGAAAACTCCTGACACAAAACATCCAAGAAATTAAGGACACCATGAAAAGAAGAAATTTGCGGATAATAGGCATTGAAGAAAGAGAAGACATCAGACTCCAGGGCCCAGAAACTATTCTCAACAAAATCATAGAAGAAAATTTCCCCAATCTAAAGAAAGAGATGCCTATAAACATACAAGAGGCCTACAGAACACCAAATAGAATTGACCAGAAAAGAAAAACTGCCCGCCACATAATAATCAAAACACAAAACATGCAGAACAAAGAAAAAATATTAAAAGCTGCAAGGGAAAAGGGCCAAATAACATTTAATGGTAAACCTATCAGAATTACACCTGACTTCTCAGCAGAGACCATAAAAGCCAGAAGGGCCTGGACAGAGATCCTGCAAACCCTAAGAGAACACAGATGCCAGGCCAGACTACTTTACCCAGCAAAATTATCAATAACCATTGATGGAGAAAACAAAATATTCCATGACAAAAACAAATTCAAACAGTACCTATCCACAAACCCAGCTTTACAGAAGGTACTAGAAGGAAAACTCCATCCCAAAGGGTCAAGCTACAACCAAAACTACCCAGGAAATAGATAACTATCCCATGGCAAAAACACAACTACACAAACGCTCGACTGGAAACAACATCAAAATTAAGACTCTTAACAGTCACTGGTCATTAATATCTCTCAACATCAATGGCCTCAATTCTCCAATAAAAAGACACAGACTAACCGAATGGGTACATAAACAAGACCCAACATTCTTCTGCATCCAAGAAACACATCTCACCCATAATGAAAGGCATTACCTCAGGGTAAAAGGGTGGAAAAAACTATTCCAAGCAAATGGTCACAAGAAGCAAGCAGGTGTAGCCATTTTAGTATCGAACAAAATAGACTTTCAACCAAAATTAATCAAAAGGGATGAGGAAGGACACTTCATACTCATCAAAGGTAAAGTCAACCAAGATGACATCACAATTCTGAACATCTATGCTCCCAATACAAGGGCACCCACATATGTAAAAGATCTCCTAAAAAAGCTTAAACCACACATCGATCCCCACACAATAATAGTGGGAGACTTCAACACCCCACTCTCACTGAAGGATAAGTCATTGAAACAGAAACTAAGCCGAGAAATAACATCATTAACCAATGCCATGGGTCAAATGGATCTAACAGATATCTATAGAACCTTTCACCCAAACAAGAAAGAATACACCTTCTTCTCTGCACCCCATGGAACCTTCTCCAAAATTGATCACATCGTAGGTCACAAAGCAAGCCTCAACAGATACAAGAGGATTGAAATAATACCTTGTATCCTATCAGATCACCATGCTCTTAGGCTGCAATTCAACAACAACAGAAATAACAAAAAGCCTACACGTTTGTGGAAACTAAACAACTCTCTGCTAAATGACACCTGGGTCAGGGAAGAAATAAAGAAAGAAATCAAGGAGTTTCTGAAATTCAATGAAAATGAAGAAACAACATACCCAAATTTGTGGGATACATTGAAAGCAGTGCTAAGAGGAAAATTCATAGCACTAAGTGCCTTTAAAAAGAAATTGGAAACATCGCACATAAGCATCTTAACAACACAGCTGGAAGCCCTAGAAAAAAAAGAAGCAGAAACACCCAAGAGGAGTAGACGCCTGGAAATTATCAAACTCAGGGCTGAAATTAACAAATTAGAAACTAAGAAAACAGTCCAAAGAATCAACAAAACCAAAAGCTGGTTCTTTGAGAAAATCAACAAGATAGACAGACCATTAGCCAAACTAACTAAAAGGCAGAGAGACAGTATTGAAATGAACAAAATCAGAAATGAAAAGGGAGACATAACAACAGACACTGAAGAAATTCAAACAATCATAAGATACTACTTTGAAGGCATATACGCCACAAAATTTGAAAATCTAAGGGAAATGGACGATTTTCTTGATCAAGTTCACTTGCCAAAGTTGAGTGAAGAACAGATAAACAAGTTAAATAGTCCCATTTCCCCTACAGAAATAGAAGCAATCATCGATGGTCTCCCAACCAAAAAAAGCCCAGGGCCAGATGGTTTCAGTGCAGAATTCTACCAGACCTTTAAGGGCGAGCTAATACCGATACTCTTCAAGCTACTCCAAGAGATAGAAATGGATGGAAAATTACCAAATTCATTCTATGAGGCCATAGTCTCATTGATACCTAAACCTCACAAAGACTCAACAAAGAAAGAGAATTTCAGACCAATTTCTCTTATGAACATAGATGCAAAAATACTAAATAAAATACTTGCAAAACGAATACAGGAGCACATCAAAGATATCATTTCCTCATGACCAAGTAGGCTTCATTCCAGGCATGCAGGGATGGTTTAATATACGGAAATCCATCAATGTAATCCATCATATAAACAAACTGAAAATAAAAAACCACATGATTATCTCCTTGGATGCAGAGAAAGCATTTGATAAAATTCAACACCCATTCATGTTTAAAGTTTTAGAGAGATCAGGGATACAAGGCACTTTCCTCAACATAATAAAGGCTATATACAGCAAGCCAATAGCCAAAATCAAAGTAAATGGTGAGATACTCAAGGAAATTCCTCTAAAATCGGGAACAAGGCAAGGCTGCCCACTCTCTCCATATCTCTTCAATATAGTACTCGAAGTTCTAGCCAGAGCAATAAGACAACAAAAGGAGATCAAGGGTATCCAAATGGGAAAGGAGGAAGTCAAATTATCCCTCTTTGCAGATGATATGATAGTGTACATAAGTGACCCTCAAAACTCCACCAGAGAACTCCTAAAGCTGATAAACACCTTCAGCAAATTGGCTGGATACAAAATTAACTCAAAAAAGTCTGTAGCCTTCCTATACACAAATGACAAGCTTACAGAGGAAGAAATTAGGAAAACCACACCCTTCACATTAGCCACAAGCAATATAAAATAACTAGGAGTTACCCTAACTAAGCAAGTGAAGGACTTGTATGAAAAAAATTTCAAAACTCTGAAGAAAGAGATTGAAGATGACCTGAGAAGATGGCGTGATCTTCCTTGCTCATGGATCGGGAGAATTAACATAGTAAAAATGGCCATCCTACCAAAAGCAATCTACAGATTCAATGCAATCCCTATCAAAATAACTACACAATTTTTTAAAGACATTGAAAGTTCAATTCTGAACTTCATATGGAAAAACAAAAAACCCAGAATAGCTAAAACAATCTTGTACAATAAAAGATGCTCCGGAGGAATCTCCATACCTGATCTCAAACTGTACTATAAAGCAATAGTACTTAAAACAGCATGGTACTGGCACAGCAACAGGCTGGTTGATCAGTGGAATCGAATCGAAGACCCAGATATGAATCCACACACATATGGTCACTTGATTTTTGACAAAGAAGCCAAATCCATTCAATGGAAAAAGGATAGCATCTTCAACAAATGGTGCTGGTCTAACTGGAGGTCTATGTGTAAAAAAATGAAACTGGACCCATATTTGTCACCTTGCACAAAACTCAAATCCAAGTGGATTAAAGACCTCAACATAAAACCAGAGACACTAAGCCACTTAGAAGAAAAAGTGGGAAAGAGCCTGGAACATATTGGCACAGGAGACAACTTCCTGAACAGAACACCAACGGCCCAGGCCTTAATGTCAACCATTAATAAATGGGACCTCATGAGGCTGAGAAGCTTCTGTAAGGCAGGAGACACTGTCAAGAGAACAAAGCGACAGCCTACAGACTGGGAAAAAATCTTCACCAACCCTACATCTAACAAAGGTCTAATATCCAAAATATATAAAGAACTCAAGAAATTAAACACCACCAAACCGAATAACCCAATTGAGAAATGGGGCTTGGAACTAAACAGAGAATTCTCAACAGAGGAGTATCAAATGGCTGAGAAACACTTAAAGAAATGCTCAACCTCCTTAGTCATCAGGGAAATGCAAATCAAAACAACTCTGAGATTCCATCTTACACCCATCAGAATGGCTAAGATCAAAAATTCAAGCGACACCACATGCTGGCGAGGATGTGGGGAGAGAGGAACACTCCTTCATTGCTGGTGGGAATGCAAACTAGTACAGCCACTTTGGAAATCTATCTGGTGCTATCTCAGAAAAATGGGAATAGGG